>NW_017263584.1:1546636-1783517 GCF_001500285.1 Mollisia scopiformis
GCTTTCGTTGCTGCGTAAACTGTCTGCTGAGGCATGCCCATACGTGCTGAAACAGAGGATATCAGGACAATCCGACCTCCTCGAGCAATATGAGGGAGTGTAAGTTGTGTCAGGAAGATTGGTGCTACTCCAGAGTAAGCTGCTAATATACTTCTTCATCGCATCACCCCCACCTTTCAAGTTGACGTCCGTTTGAGCTTCATAGAATTCTTCAGTCATCTCTTCAAGATAGCAGTCATCCCCCGTAGCGGCATTATGGACAAGTATGTCGACCTTCCCATTCACTGATATTGCGAGTGCAGCATCGATGAGCTTTTTGAGATCTTCCATGATTGCTATGTTTGCTTGGACTATTGCGACTTTCGCTCCACATTCTTCTATTTCTTTCCCGAGTTGAGCAGCTGCTCTCTCTCCTCTTGTTGATGTGTAGTTCACCACGACATTTGCACCCCTCTTAGCTAAGTCCAGTGCTATTCCAGCGCCGATTCCTCTGTTGAGTCCTGAGTATGTATTGCTAGCCTTATTGTGGAAACCCACCTCGAGGATCCTGTGACGATTGCCGTCTTGCCATTGAGATTCTTGGGCTGCTGTGCAGCCATTTTGGTATCATGCGTAAAATGATCAACGATTTTGTGATCGATAAAATGTTAAACACAGAAATCGAACAATGAATTGAAATGCTGTACTGTATATGCAATGCAGCCTTAGTTCCATCGCGGCTGGCGCGGTAAGCGCGTTCCGCGAGCTCAAAGATTATCTTGGTATCTATGTGTAGAACTATCAACAAGTCCGAATTTACAGCATATGTGGAGAAAGGCTTCAATAGTGAAGCAATGTTTATTTGTTATTTGGAAGAGAGCTTTTGTCCAAATTGGCATTGCTTTCTAGTCTTGCTCAACTTCTTCAATTGTACCATAACTCGAGGAGCACATAATCAATGTTCATGAACGCACAATAGGTACACAGACTTGTACAATATCCAATAAATACTCAAATTTTGATATTTGTGCTGCAAAAAGTACTTACTCAATGTGGCTCAGCATCAAATCCTTGTGCTCTTTGCAGAAGGTAGCTAGCATCCTCGAATACTTCCCATACTCTAAGTGTAACACAAATCTGCATCGCTTGCCGCTCAGCCTTTCTGCAGCTCCTCAGCTATAATTAGCGAGGCTGATTGACCACTTGAACACACCGAGATGCTGGCCCCTGAAATGTTGGCCTGCAGTCGAAAACCAACATTAAGCGAGCACCTCGCAATGGTGATAGGTAATTGACACGGCTGGGTATACCCTTATCTGGAAGGAGAGCCTTGAACAGGAGGGGCTGCGTGTCACTATATCTTGAAGAATGGCCGACGTGCAAATTCCGAAAGCAAAGGATTGTAAAGCGTTGGTGGTCTTTCGTTCATGACCATGGCTTCTCCTAAGAGCTCGAGGACCAGTCGTCATTGTGTATACAACAGTGGGTCGGACTGCTTATACCCCGCTGTCACCTCTCTTCCTATTAGAACGACAGCAACACCGACTCATGTCCGATCGATTCCTGCAACATTAGCTTCGAGTTCTTCTGCTTCGAGTTCGAGTACTTCCTCGACTGAAGATTCGGAGAGGATCTTCGACCATAGCCCCCTTGGTCTTCGAGCCGATTCGCCAACGACTCCTCCTGACGATTTAATGAACACTACTGGGAGTGGTAATTCTAAAGCCAGCACCGATTTCGAAAGGGAAGGTACACCGCTTGTAAAAGTACGCAGCCGGCCTAAGAGGCCGTCCTTAGTGTCTACAGCAGCAGCAGCAGATCCACGGTACCGGATAGAAAAAGTCACGGTCGGCCCTCGAGCATCTCGAGCAACTGCTAGACGATCAGCATCTCCACCACAGATTAAGCCTCTGATACACACAGATGAAATCAAACGACTTCATCATTCGTCTCTCGCCTTCTCAAAATCCACAAGTTCTATACCTCTTCCACTCGAAGATGTCTTCGTGGGCTCTCCTCAAAACCCGCACATCTTGGGGTCGGAACAAATGGAATGGATAGGGCCGAATGCACTTGAAAACTCGTTGGATGTAGAAAGTTGTGACGGAGCGCATCGAGATAAATCAGAACAACTTGGAGATGGAGTGTCCATGCTAGAAAGAGAAGGCTCGGAACCAGACGGGGTGCAGTCGGAAGGAGAATACAATGAAGACGCGACAACCAACTTTCAAAGTTATAAATGTACTCCGGAAGACGCTCCAAAGGACAATCCTCCAGATTCCACCAATTTAAAGTTCATCCCTTTCCGTCGGAAGGACAGAGACTTGTGCTCGATAAACGAAAGTATCATCGAAGCCATGAAGAGCCACCGCAAAGCGAAAGCCGCGCCCGGTTGGACATATGTCTTCGAATGTCCCACACGAGCACCAGGACATCTCAAGATCGGCAGCACAGTCCACATGAACGAGCGCGAAAAAGTCTTGAAAAAATGTGAGAGAGAATTGATACACGTGAAAGACAAAGACAGGAATGCTTTCGATTACCATTCCATTGTCGAATCTCTCGTGCATCAGGAATTCCATAACAAGAGAAGAGTGCTGCGTTGCATTTGTGGGACAAACCATCAAGAATGGTTTGAGGTGAAGAAAGATGTTGCATTAAAGTCGATTTGCAGGTGGAGGACTTGGGTGAAGATTCAGAGACCGTATGATAAAGAGTGGAAATTGAAACCTTATTGGCAGTGGAAGGTGAGGAATCTGCCAAAGAGTCTCGCGAACGTGGATTGGGATGATTGGGTCCGGCCGAATCGCAGGGAGTATTATCTTCAGTATTGGTACGAAGAGTTTGGAAAGGATTATTACCTGGCTTTGGAGGGACATATTAAGAGGAAGGATAAGCATTTTTGTCAGATTGGGGTCATTCTGCTGCTTAGCATGTACCTTTTGTTTGGAGGGACATGCTTTGCGTTGACAATGGTGGGGTTGATACTCCTATGAGGATTAAAACTCGGTAGACATTCATAACGATGGGGGTTTCTTCGTACAAGTCGTGCCGAAGCTCTTTGACATGAGAAACGAAGTCCAACCATTTGTTAAGGTCACGTTCATTGATCGATTAAGCTCGGCCTAACCAATGTCGACTTCATTGACACACAAGCTTTTGGTATGTGCAAGAACTGCTTGTGGGACTGCGTACGGCGAATACGAGTCTGGCATGTCCAATTGAGTCTGGAATGACAGAGCTTAACAGACCATAACAGCTCGTCACTTCCTGTGGCGAAATACGGCGAGAAAGCTGAAAAGCGGTGAAGTCTTGGCAACGATGTTGTGCTTCAAGATCGCTCTAAACTCGCTTAACCATGCAATGAGGTCCGAATCAGGACAAACTTGAGTAGAACGGACCAACCAGAGCGATCACCAAGTCGTGATTCTATCAGAAACTTGATAGGTAGTAGAACTACGTTTCTATCCGAGTCCGCAGGTCCGGGATCTTCGACTGGAGACAAAGTTCTCTCAGCGAGAGCTACAGATGCAGAATCCTTGTACTTGCAGTATGCACAATGCTGCATCATCTGTTACTTCTGTCCACTTACTCCGTGCGTCCACATGAAGTCTTTGAATTGGGATTATCAAGAAGTGACAACTCAGAACTTTTCGGAGGAGATTAGCAGGGTTTAGTTGTGACCGAGGATATCTTGTTGCACTTCTTAGGGGAGGACAATCGAGAAGATACGATTGCAAGTATGGCGACACATACGACGAGCGTTACGCCAAGCTCCATACCGGTACCGGTTCTAAAGCTCAATAATGGGGTTGAGATGCCCGTAAGCCTCATGCCCTCGGGGATACCTCCTATCCCTTGCTGTCTCTAGCTTGATGCTCCAGATGCACTCCCAAGAAGTACAAAAAGGGTTTGCTGACTTCGAGATTCTGGTGCCTAGGCCCTGGGATTTGGCACATTCGCCAAAGAGGGGGTTGAGGGGAAGACGTATGAGGCTGTGATGGCCGCATTGGATGCGGGATATAGGCACCTGGATTGTGCTTGGTAGTGAGTCTTCCTTCTCTCTTACTACTTGTCGTATGTCGAATTGGGGGATAAGGAGGGGGTACAGTATGGATGCAGAACTGACATGTGCTTGCAGCTATCTCAATGAGGATGAAGTTGGAACTGCACTACGAGAATGGTTGGACAAGAACCCGGAAGTGAAGCGAGAGGATCTCTTCATTACGACAAAGGTTGCTCTTATGTCAGCTCTTGCCGGATAAGGAAGCTGATTGAGCTTGCTTGATTAGGTTTGGCCTCACTTAGCTGAGCCGGATGATGTGGAATGGAGTTTGAACAACTCATTGCAGATGCTGGGCACGGACTATGTCGACTGCTTCTTGATCCATTGGCCCTTCGCTGCCGAGAGGACGGAAGACCGCAATGTCGAGCTTGGGCCCGATGGAAAAGTGCGTACCATCATCCTTAGACACTTCCATAGCTGACGATTTTGGCTAGTATATTATCAAAAACGGTCTGACTGAAGATCTGTCACCAACATGGCGCACACTCGAGAAACTTTACAAATTGGGGAAAGCGAGATCCATAGGAGTGTCCAATTGGACCATAACAGGACTCGAAAGACTGCTCGAATATGCAGAGATCAAGCCGGCCATCAACCAAGTTGAGATCCATCCGTTTCTACCAAATAGCGAACTCATACAATACTGCATGTCTCACAATATCCTGCCTGTGGCATATTCTCCCTTAGGATCACAACATCAAGTACCTACTACCGGGGAGAAAGTATTGACTCATCCCGAATTAACAAGTATTGCAACAAAGAAAGGGATAAGTTTGGTTCAGTTGCTAGTTGCGTGGGGGCTGAAGAGAGGATATGCAGTGTTACCCAAGAGTGGAAATGCGGAGAGGATCAAGAGCAACTTTTGTTTGGTTGAGCTGAACGAAGAGGATTTTGAGGCTGTAAACAAGATTGCCGAGGGACGACACTGTCGATTCGTCAATCCGAAGGAGATGTTTGGGTACGATGTATGGTCAGAGGAGAGTACAAAGTAAGCAGTCGTAAAGATAATTGCCGAGCAATTGTTGGACAACAGAACAGGGACATCGTGCGCATGATGTTTGGTGGAGCATCCAAGTGGAACCCATGTTCTTGTGCAATGATGTGGCACGACATTTACGCCGTCAAGCATCAATGACCACGCTCTTTGTAATGTTGATACTCTGCAGATGCGAGGCACAGAAGCCCATTTGCCGGAGCTTAAAGTCAAACTATTGACTCGTAAAGTTGCGCCTATGAAATACAAAGGTACCAAAGTTTGCCAACGCACCAACCTTTGATAGAGAGGCTTTCCCACGGATCCCTTTCAACCGAGATATTCTATGTCTTGTATGACGTTGTGGAAGTGCATGATCGGAAGCGATGCGGAGGTTCGTCAGCATTTCTTCAGCTCCACCGGGTTGCTGCTGCATGTACTGTACATACGCAATGTGGCATGGTCCGAAGCGAGGCATTGTTAGGAGAATCAAGTGACCAACATCCGGCGGCTCGTCTGTCACCCTTGCCCTATATCTGTTGTGACAGTATACATTGTCCATGCAGGTTGGAGGACGACGGTAAGTGAGAGTGGGATAAAGCTAGCAGAAATTGATGAGCGACTTGCGTCGGGACAATTGTTCTTTACTGTAGAATAGACTTTCATCTGATCTTCATGCAAAGAGATCGTGTCATTTGAAAGGCATTGTCCCGTACACTGTTTACCCTCAACGTTGATTGTGGTTCGAGTATCGAATGATTACGCCGAGCGCTGAATGTAGATAGAAAGCATGAGCTGAAAAGAACATGATGATAATACAATGCTTCATATGCTCCGATGATATAACAAGCTCCTCTGAGTATACAAGAGCGAATCTCATCTTTTGCCTGCTTCATAGTCTGCCACAGAGATGGGGACTTCGCACATGGAGCACAGCCGGAACAGGTGCCTAGCTTGAGCTGATGTATCATAGTCAACTGTTCCAGTATCTGTACTTCGTCAGAATGCGTATGCTCAAAATAGGGTTGATGAACGGCTTACGGAGTGTCGTCCTGTTGTCAAACATCACAACACTATGCTTCTCCCAATGGACTCTTGCTTGGAAGTCGTGTCCATTGCGGACAAAATCCATGAGGAATTTCATGACAACATCAGCCTCTTGATCTTTCAAGCCTATGACTTCCTCAGGCCACTCCATGTTGTAAAAGAGGGCCCTTTCACCTGTGACTGGATGCACTCGGACAACTGGATGAGTCGAATCGATGGGGTCAGCACGTACGACTCCCTTTGCCCTTCTGGCATGAGCAATCAAATTCCTTGAAGTATGAACAGCCGTGAGTTGATTAATCATCTCCTGAAAGATAGGGGAGAGACGTTTGTAGGCCATACCCATGTCAGCCACGATAGTGTCACCGCCGATATCTGGGCAGGCTAATATTCCGAGCATGACATATCCTGGAGGCTGTCTCTCATAACTGACATCATGATGCCAGATTGTCGTGGTCATCTTGTGTTTGAAAAAGTTTTCAATCTCTTCCTCATTGCCATCTCGGTGGATGACATGGAATTGCGGGAATCCTTTGATCGCACCAGTCACTGGCTGTTGGCTGAGCTTTCCAAAATAACTCATGAAGTCGACTTGGTATTGCGGCCCTTTATGAAGGAAGTCCGATTGCTCTCTCAAAACTACAAATTTTCTCTGGCAAATAAGGAGCGCCAGTTCGTCCTTAGCTTCTGGTGATAGAGTCTCCATCTTCACGCCTGATAAAATCGTGCCCATTCGTGGCGTAACTGGCGCAGCTGTGACCCCCGGAGAGAACAGATTGGGCATCTTCTTGTTTGCTCGTAGGGCTGGATCGTGGTATTCAAACTCCGGAAAGTCATCGTGCCATATGCCTTCTTCCCAGACAGGTAGGTATTCGGGGAACTCGGTTCTCCCTCTGATGCGGCGCTCGTACTCTTCTGAAAGAGCGTGATAAGGGACATTGATGTCGTAGCTCGTCTTTGGTTGAGGAGCCTCGAAGACAACCGAGTCCTGGGGGAGTTCAGTGCGACTAGGGGCCATGGTCGAAGATGGTAAAGCTGTGCAGGAGAAATGATCTGGGAATGAGTAGAAGTCCTTTTGTCTCTGCTTGGAGGGGCTAAGGATTAATACTGTCGTCGAGCCAATGCCATGATCCTGTGATTAAATTGAACAGACCAGATGGGCTGATTGGAAGCCTCGGGATTGACCACCGGGTGGTCAATCCGACCAAGCGGTGAAGGGTCCACCCAGGAATGAATCCCATGCTGAGAGATTCGGACGAAGGACAGAAACAGGGGAGAAAAGGCGATTAAGTTCAGTGTCGAGGAGATCCTTGTCGGAGGGGTATATCGTATTGACAGAACGTGGCAGAGAACAGGGTGCGGGAACGCCTCCACCGCTCTCTCCTTTACGCGTGGGCAAGTTTATTGCTGCAATAGCGACATTGATCGGATGGCTGTCTCAGGTTTCGCAAGAGGCCCGGCGGCGCACGCTGATCACGCAGAGGATTCTCCTGTGCCTTGCGCTTGCATCATCACCATGCAAAAGATATATGTGAAGATCATATCAGCAGCAGCCAGATGGGCTTTCTCATCCAGATTGTGTGTGGCGTGGTCGGACGTTCATCTTGTAGTTCGCTTCTAGGCAAACTCAATTGAGCCCCTGAGCAGGTGCGAGTCTATCATAGTCTAGCTCTACGTAGACCGAACGATTGGGCTACGCAACGCCTCCGTTTTTTTTAATATTCATGTTCATGCTGCCGAGTGGATAGTCTGCAGCAACGTTTCTTCACCGTGGGGATTGACGTTCTGGGAGCAAGGGCAGGCAAACTACAAGGCGAGCAGAGACCCAAAAATCCCAGTAAGCTTCACTTCCCTCGAACCTTGATGCCTCACTTCCGGCACTCCAGACCCGAAACATATTTCCGCGGTCGACTAAGTTCATAAGTGTTTGTTAGCAACACCGGTAGATACATGCTCTCGACAACAACGGTACATAACTTACAGTTCAGACAGGGTCTATTGCTGACTTGGCCTTGCACGTGACCGACGCAAGTCAATGACCCATCGTAGATGATCGACATTTGCATTACGTGGTGACTTTTGAAGAATGAAAACAATCTATTTTACCGCTTTGATGCGTTTGGCCATCGGTACGACATGACTTAGGGGCTCCTCCGCATTGTGTAGCTCACAGACGTTTGAGGCTGTGCTAATCAATGCGAGTGATGCTCGGAACAGTATTTTCGGACACCTTCACAAAAAAGGGGTCAGTATTCCTTACTACATAAGTATTCGAGGCTCTAGACTCCCATGCTCTAGTGAGTAAGGATAACCTTAGATCCATGAAAAACAGACTCTTCGCTTCTCCTATTCGTAAGCGAGTTCAGTGTACAATGCACAAGCATGATGGCAATAACGAGTCGAGTCTTCACAGTCTCTCGCTAGACCAGCCCATCACATATCCTATCCTATCTTGCGCTTCATGTGAAGCTAGAAGTATGGTAGTATCAAACAACTTGTCATGTCATGTTCATTGCCTGTGTGCATTTGTCGTGTCTCAGGACAGTCGCACCTGAGTTGTCGTATCAGATCCAGGTGAAGCTTCCTGTCTTAAACTGAATCGTACTTTACTTTTATATTGTCAAGAGTCTGACACAGAAGGAAGGTTGACTTCCATGATATGTTCCCAGGGGGAGCGAAAGTGGCGCTTGTGTGAAAGCAGTACCCTCAGCTTCACAAATTAACTACTTTAAGAGTAGCACCAATGTCGTCGCGGCTATGAATCACCATTTTAAGGTCTTGTTCTCTTTCGTCATCTCATTCAAAAAAGGTCTAGATATTTTGAAGTCATATGTCACTGGATTTATATTGTTAGGTATTTCAAGTCATTGCAGTAATCAAGTCGCCCAAGCAGGGTCTGGTCTTTGAATGTTTGATCACGTTTTGAAACAACTTTAAAACTTGCGTCATATATGTATTCGCCAGTATTGCTATTGTACGACGAGTCCCAAAGGCTAGCAGACTTCCCAGGAGGCTTTAAGCAGAGGGGGGTTGACAAGCGAACAAATGATATTGAATCCGTGCTTGATATCGAGAGATTATATGAAGCTTCGAAGTTCGAGGGACAATTTTAGACTGAAAAGGACCGCTTTATCATAATAACAATCTGTTACCAAACCCAAGTTTGGGCCTTCATGTCCATGTCTCCAGTGTGAGCTATGGTCTCACAATGTACTTGAAATGTACTAGCAGCAAGATTGTCAATTGAGATGACAAACATACTATATTTAGTAGTGAGTATCGCCTTTCGATTTTCATGTCCTAGAAGACCAGGATCTACAAATACAAAGCATCTAGGTCACAAGCTAGATGATAAGAATGATCCAACATGATTATTCATCCCGTACCTGCGTTCGGACTTACTTCTGCAGCTGGATTAGCGCTTAAGTAACTTCTTTTCAGCTCTGTATAGGTCAGTATTCTTGAATTTTGATTCCTCACTCTGCCAAGATGCCATATTGACCTATAAGTAAGAGCGCTCGCTCACAGAATACCATTCATTCTTAATCAATTTTAGATACAGCTTATTTGTTTCTTCACCAACATCTAAACTTGCATTTTAAATCGATACCATTCACCAAACTTCTTCAAGATGTCCGTCTTCAAGAAGCTCTTCCGAAAAAAAAACGTCCCATTGTCATGCACCATTTCCCTCGATGATCCATCCCACGTCCACACCTCAGCCTGTTTCCACGACATCAAACCTCTTTCCGTCGTCGAGCTCTTTCAATCCCAAGGCTGTCAGTCCTGTCCACCCACCATCCCCAAAATCCACGAAGTCACGAACGATCCCAATCTCATCTTGCTCACTTACGACGTGACTTACTTCGATAACCAAGGATGGGTAGACACATTTGCCAACAAGCAATCCGATAATCGTCAACGAGCCTATGTGATGAAATGGGGACGCAACAACCTTTTCACACCACAAGTCATCGTCGATGGGCTGGCGGATGGAACAGGAGCCGGAAGTAACGAAGTCCAAGAAATCATCGACCAAGCACGTCAGCTGCGGGCTCAGATGGACTGGCACATTAGTCTCGACACCAATGGTACAGAGCTGAGAATCGACTCAGACAAGACAGAAATTGAGAGTCATGATATTCTGTTGGTGAAATATGATCCACAACAACAATTGATCAAGGTGGGGAAGGGAACGAACAAGGGAAAGAAGCTGAATCATCGAAATCTGGTCAAGGATATCACAAAGGTCGGCGAGTGGACCGGTGGCAATCTTACGCTACCACTCCCGGAGCAGGAGCATCAAGGGTTGGATATGGTGGCTTTGGTACAGGCTGGCCCTGGTGGACCGATTGTGGCTTCTCAGAAGATCTGAGTGGACTAGGAGGTGGTTTATGTAGACTTTGATGTACAACATATATCATTGTGGTTGTTTAGATTTGACAGTATCATTGAAATTTTGACAAAAAGTTAAAGCAGAGAAGTGGAAGTCGGTCTTTAGGTAGTGAAATTCTTATTATGACAATATTGAACTGGCAGACATGTCCGTTCCCGTCAATATCGAGACGGAGAACATCCTAATTAGAGCGACTGATTCCAAACATTGCTTCACCTGCCCTACATAGACTGCTTTCCGGCAATTTGATCAGACGAAAATATGGGACTCAGCTGAAAGGAGGCTGATTCCAACTCAACGTCGGCCGACATGCCAAGCAATTTGTTTTCCTAAAGCATACAAGCCTAACCAGTCTTTATGATGACCCCGACGTGCATCTCAAGCGGTCCGAGCCGAAATTGAATGACCGAAACATAAATACTTAATATACAAAAGTTAAACAGTCTACTGATCGGTGTTCAATGAATTCTCCCAGTGAGAAGAACTCTAACAGAATGGAAATATCACAAAATCACGCTGATCTTCAATCCAGATTACTTCCTCAGATGCTTCTCCTGCGAAACGATCATCATCATACCCCCAGCACAAACCACCCCAGCGGTGACAGCTACGAGCGCAACACCCGCAATATTCGGCCTGTAAAGCCCCCTCTGCAACAAGTTCAAAGTATTAAAATACCTCAACGTCCCGTAAGTTAGGCACCCGGACCCAGACCCCACCAAAGCAGCAGCTGGGATATGTAAATCCCCGTGACCGTGCTTCAACGTTGGGGATAGAGCTTCCAGAGCATCGAGTTTGGCGAGAGCAACTCCAAGAGCGACGAAGCCGAGACCGGTACGGGTCCAGGAGAGGAAAGTACGTTCGTTGGCGAGGTGGTCTCGAGCGGTGCTGCCGGTGTTGGCAATTGGCTTTGAGAAGAAGAATTTGAGGATGCGAGACATGTTGGGAGTGGAAAGGCAGAGACTGCAGTGCAAATTTGAGGTTGATAAATCGGTAGGATGACGACACCACAGAGCAAGGATGCTTCAAGGATGAGTGAGTAGGGAAGACATTGATGATACAGTCTATATTGATATGAAAAAGGATAGTTGTGAAAGTCTCGCACTCTGTGTCGTCGAAAACGCGAGAGCAAAAAGCAAGGAAACCAGACATCACTTCGGATAAGAGGGCATCACGTGTATTGTGCATGTGACAGAATTCTACATGAAGAAATATTCAATGCTAGAAAGGTAGTAAGTTAACTCGGTATTTATATCTCAAGTAGTTGAGGTATTGTATGTCGCGGTGTTTCGCAGCCAAAGCAAACCCCACCCTTCACACACATTCAAGTGACTCATCCCAACCCTTATAAATCTACCTAGGTACTTCATATAAGCCAAGTAAAGTCTCCGCTAGTTTAACACGAAGACTTCACTGCAATGGAGAAACAAAAAGCCTCAAAATTTACGATACGACAGCCAGAATACCCACAAGATCTCCCAACTATCCGAGGACTTTTCACTGCATACGCTCTTTCTCTAAGCATCGACCTCTCCTTCCAAAACTTCGAGAGCGAACTATCTTCCTTGCCGGGAAAATACTCATCACCACATGGCGCACTTCTAATTGCATTCCTAAACGAAACCGTTAGTACTGAAGCCATTGGCTGTATTGCTGTTCGACCACTTTCTTCAGTCAATAATGGAACTGACAAGAAGGTCGGTGAGATGAAGAGACTATATTGTACTCCTGCTGCTCGAGGCCTCGGTATTGGACGAGCACTAGCTGAGAAGATTATCAAGATGGCAGAAGATTTGGGATATGATGAGATGAGGTTGGATACTTTGCCATCGATGGAGGGAGCGAGGAAACTGTATCAGAGCTTGGGATTTGTGGAGACTGAGGCGTATTATGATACACCGTTAAAGGGTACTATTTTCCTTTCTAAGAGATTAAGTCCTAGGTGATGTTGAAGGAAGTCTATTGCAATGATGAGGAGAGACTAGGAGATTTTGGGAGCTCAAAGTTCGAGGATGATGGGACTCCAGACCTTTGGGAGAAAGAACAGCAGAGAGCTTTTCCAGAGGGACCATAAAAACAGAAATCACGCTATAATTGTGCATGTAGAGACTGTCATGATACCAGCGCATACTTGATTTGGGCCATTTCTCTATTTATCGTTACATCAACGTGTTCTATCGTGATCATCATAGCCGCCAACCAGACGCTTCCAACCAAGTCTCTTAAAACGCCTAGAATGCACGCTGCATACGCCCTCTCATGACCCCATTAACTAAGGTCAAATCCTGCTCCCGAGTTCACCGCATATAGCAATTTTTGTCGTAAGATATCCTCCGTGGAGTATCTCGGAAGCTTTAACAAGTTCACACATGTACTCGTGCTAGGTAAGCGTGTTTCATCACTGCCAGCATCTCGAATACTGAATCGAGGATTCAATTGGGAGAAGCCGAGAAGAGGTGCTCGAGGAGTTGATGTAACGTATTTCAGAACCTTCCTACGGTCCGAGTCGTCGAGCGCTTTCATCACCTTCCAGAACAGCTTAACAGTTGGATGCTCTTGGCCATCGTCACCAATGACATATACACCACCATAGAGAGTGTTGCGTCTCAGGTCTGCAACGTCAATCTCAGAAGAATCGCCACCGATCAATGTCTGCAACTCAGACTGATTAAACATGGACAGCCAAGACGGGTTGATAATTTCGCTAAGTCCCTTAAGAAAGGCTTGAGTCTGGCGGTAAGGCTGTTTCTGCAAGCGATGTCGTGCCACGCACGACACATACAGGAGTCGGTTCTCATTGGTGACGGCGGTCTTCGAACCATTAGGCATGAGATCTCTCTCGATGGTCTGGGTTGGTGCTCCTGGCAGTGATATTGTGTCGGTGATTGTGAAGTCAAGAGAGAAGTCTTCAACGTTGCCGGAATAGTTCTTCAGTTTCAACAGACCTTGATATAGTCCTTCGTCAAGGTCCCTGAGATCATTGATGTTGGGACGATAGCCTGACTCGGCTCCAGTGGCACCGGCCGCCGCCCACTTGAGAAGGAAAAAGCCGGCAAAGCCAATATCAACTAGAATCCCCTCGTAAAGACACTTTCCAACTATCCGGCCAAGGAACTCGTAGTGTCTTAAGAGCTCATGGATGTTCTCTCGCCACTCTGTTGACGACTCTCTCAAGCCCGCTTGCTTCAACAGTTCTTGTCGTTCGTCTAAAGCTGCCGGATTTGGATAAAGTAGATTCTGATCGTTTGTGATGAACAGATTAGGTCCATCCTCTGCTCGGAATGCTTCATTCGTGACGCTTGTCAGAAATTCTTTGGTCACGCCTCCGCCATCGATACCCGCTTCGACTGTGTCAAATTGATCGACGAAGGTAATTTGAATTGGCTCCTTCAATCCTTCGCCAAGCTCAAAAAATTGTTCATAGGCATCTTCGAAGACTTGGTCTCTCCTGATCTTCGCATGATGTGGGCCTAGTTGTTCCTCGCCCGGTGTCCGGTTGGGTCTATGAGGCCCTTGAGTTCGCGGAGCTCCATGAGCTTGTATGATGGACATGCGCCAAATGTCAGGATCAACGTTGCCGCCTCGCCTACGAAATTGGTCTCGATACACGAACTCGCGAAAGATCTGAACACGAGTCTCGAACGGAATGACAAAGGGCATGTGCTGAAGAACCTCTAGTCTTGGCCCTACTGCCGCGAGGACTTTTTGACGAGCTGCCTTCTGTTGCTGTCTCCTGAGATTCTCGATCTGACGGGCACGTCGGTCTCTTGCCATGCCAACTAGACCGCTGCCTCTCATGTCAAAGAGAGGATCATTACCGGTGTCTTCATCCTCACCTTCTTCCCCAATCTGGTGTTGTCTCTCCTCTTCTGCAACTACCGCTGGAATGAATCCCTCCATGTCAAATCGGGATGTCATGAGCCAGTGATCTTTCGGCAGAAATCTCCGTCGGGAGTCTCGTTCGTAGAGCATGCGCATGACACCTGTCACAATTGTTCTGACATACTCAAAAGTCATGCCCGCGATGCCGGCGAAGGGTCGATTTGAAACAGCTTTGGCGATCGTGGACGACTCGGACTCAAATCTCGACGAATTAACAACACTCGTAGCAAAGTACGATCCAATACCACTTTCCCCTGCTGGCTGAACATCGCCAGAAAGTTCCGCAGCGTTATAATAGGTGGTGAAAGCCAAGTTCTTCAAGAATATGGTAAGGTGTTTGACGTCTTCGATTGGAAGAGCGCTTTTGCGAATCCGAGAATTTGGGGCGTCCATCTGGCCCAAATTCAGGTTGTTCCCACTCAGGAACTCTTCGTCATCCGTAAATCTGAGAACGAAGGTATAGAGTTCAAGAAACAAAAGAATTGTCCGCCATTCACGATCCCTAAACAAATCGTTCGATGCTACAGCTGATGAATATTGTGTTTGAGGTCTTAGCAGAGTCAGTGCAGCTTTAGAATCCGCTGTGACGACAGAAAATGTATTTGTCAAACTCATGGCTTGCCAAAAGAACTTCAGCGCTGGGATTTGACGGCCTCTAGGTTCAGTCATTGATCCGAGGTAGAGCCACATTCGAATCTCATCCCCACGGCGGGGGAAGATTCTAAGAAGGGTCAGCGCATAGCTCGCAAGTAAGCTGGCATCCTCTTCTCCTGCAGTCGAGGCCTTGGCGTAATCTATGTTGAACTTAGCTAGCAAGCCTGTGATGCTTGACTGATTAACCAACGACAGGAGTTCATCCTTCACGAACGTAGGAAGTGGTATGGGAGGAATCGTGTCTCCGTCCTCACGTTCAGTGATTTCACGCAGAACTTCAGGGTCTTGTACATCAATACGGCTCAGAATATCGCCGGAAGAGCTCGAGAGTTGTAAAGATAAAGCCCTCAAATATTCAGGTTCCTGACTGCTACGTTGTTGAAGACGATTCAACGAAATGAAGTGAGCGAGCAGCCATAGCTTTCGATCGGCGCCGATATGGTCCACAACGTTTGACGCTGCATCTCGTGCTAGAGCCGATGACAGAAGAGCACTCGACACAAGAGACACATCCACGACTGAAGCGAGCCCATCAAGAAGTCCGCCTTGATTGGCTATGTTGGGCGTCGTCAAGAAATAAAGAGCAAAGGCCTCATACGCTTGAATAGAGACGTTGCCTGCAATCATTAGTATTTGTGCTTGTAAATGTTTGGGGGAAGACGTACTAGTTCTGCCCTGCTCGGAGTGCTCCACTAAAGGAATTCTGACAGCAGTGAGAAACAGACTAGGATCGATTTGTGAAGCTTGACCATCTGTAAGAAGGGCCGATAGGTATGTGTAATAGCTTCTTGATATATGAGGGAACAGGTTCTGCTGTTGATTGACAATCGACACGAGAAGTTGAAGGAGGGTAGATGGGCACTGGGGCAGAGAGCTGCACGATAGTCAGATATTATTCGGTTCAGTGTATCGTCACTGAAGCTTCACTCACGTTTGCAATGCTCCCACGGTAACATGGGCTAGTTGAGGGAGTAGAGGTTGAACATCTTCACGAGCGAGGACTGTTTCGAAGCCAAGGTTGGATAGTCTGGTGCTTAGACTCGACAATCTTTCGAGGTCGTCTCTTCTTCTCGAGCTGGAGAAAGCTACTAAGAGCCTGATTTGCTCAACAGAAACCGAACGATCCGCCACTCTCTCGGTTTGTATGCTATCCCATGATAGTCGTTGAGACTCTGCCAGCTCTCTTCGTACCTTGTGGCCCCTCCAAACCCGCTGTATCTTCTTTGAGGCATTCAGCCGTTCTCGTTCTCGCTGTCGTTGCTGCCGTTCTTGCTGGGCATGTGCCACAGTCTGCTGAGTGCCAGAGCCTGAAGGGCCGAAGCCGCTTGCAGCAAACGGATTTACATTTTGGCCAGAGAGATTGACCTGCCGAGGACGACGAGAACTGCCGCTGAAAGTTTGAAACATATCTCACGATTTTGTGTTGCTCGTCGCCGTCATGGACTGTGCTCTATCGTCGTTGAAGAGGCATGCCGTGGTTCCAGAACTGTTCCCAGCTTCTAAGTTCTGCAAGGATCCAGGAAAAAAGGTGGAAGAGCAGGATATTCTGGAGTCCTACCTCGGAAACAGAAAAAATGTTCTTCGATGTGTTTCTGTGTGGCGCAACACTTGGGGAGTTGTAACTGTACCTACTTTTAACGATTCATTGCGTTCACGTTCCAGCCTAGACAGCCTTCCCTGAGCTACTATCGCCGTCGAAGCCCTATTAGTAAGGCTGCAAGCCTTGTCAAGGCGAGCTAACCGCATTGAGAAAGGGCCACAAAATTTCATGAGATGCTCCTTCTGTCGCGCATGATATTAATCTTTCTTCTTCAACCCAAACCCACATCGAAAAACCTTTGACTGCGCGAAACAAGTACGACCTTTCGTGCTTTTTTCGTTCTTCTCGCCCTCTTCTTTCAGAAAATCCCTCTTAAAGAGACCAAAAAAACTTGAAAACCCAATAAAAAACCACAGTTTCGCGATCGGTTTTCTCAACCGCCTACACCCTCACCTTCCCTCAAACCTTCAACTTTGAGCACTTGTGCCCAAACCTGCTCCGATTTTCGCACATCCTTCCAGGTCCAGTTCTGTACAGCTCCGTTCGAAAGACAATACAACTGTTCCTATACTCTCACTTCAAGGATATCTCGACGTAATAGGTACGTGTGGACAGGGTTTTCTTTGTTCAAACGGTCGCGCGAATGCTGTGACGAAGATGCACGCCCTCTATCACATCATTCTCTTCGTACTATACAGCTAACATTCATCTTAGCATCAGACTTAGTCACGATGTCCGCCGCCGCTACGAATTCAGCTGTCGACCAGCTTACATCCGAGCTCAACAATGCTTCCCTCAATGGCGGTGATGCCAACGGTGCTCCTGCCCTCAATACCGATGTCTCCAACATGAACTCTGAGGATCCTGACACTGCCGGCCCCACCCCAAGCTCTGCTGCCCCTCACCCACAAGCTTCCGCCTCCCTCTATGTTGGAGAGCTCGACCCATCTGTCACTGAAGCCATGCTCTTCGAGCTGTTCTCTCAGATCGGCTCTGTTGCCTCGATCCGTGTCTGCCGTGACGCTGTCACCCGACGATCCCTTGGATATGCCTACGTCAACTACAATACCACGATTGATGGCGAGAAGGCTTTGGAGGAGCTGAACTACACCTTGATCAAGGGACGCCCATGCCGTATCATGTGGTCCCAGCGCGATCCTGCTCTACGCAAGACTGGTCAGGGTAATGTCTTTATCAAGAACTTGGATACTGCCATCGACAACAAAGCCCTCCACGATACCTTCGCCGCATTTGGCAACATTCTTAGTTGCAAGGTTGCTCAAGATGAGACTGGTGCCTCAAAGGGATACGGCTTTGTTCACTACGAGACAGATGAGGCCGCTAACCAAGCTATTAAGCACGTCAATGGTATGTTGTTGAACGAGAAGAAGGTCTTCGTCGGTCATCACATTCCAAAGAAGGATCGCCAAAGCAAATTTGAAGAGATGAAGGCCAACTTTACCAACATCTACGTCAAGAACATCCCAGTCGAAGTCACCGATGAGGAATTCCGGGAACTCTTTGAGAAGTTTGGCGAGGTCACTTCTGCATCTCTGGCTCGTGACTCGGAGACTGGCAAGAGCCGTGGTTTTGGATTTGTCAACTTCATCAACCATGAGCACGCTTCTACTGCTGTCGACGATCTCAACGGAAAAGACTTCAAGGGTCAGGATCTCTATGTTGGCCGTGCCCAAAAGAAGCATGAACGTGAAGAAGAGCTCCGAAAGTCGTATGAGGCTGCTCGTATCGAGAAGGCTTCAAAGTACCAAGGGGTCAACCTGTATGTGAAGAATCTTGACGATGAGGTCGATGATGAGAAGCTTCGTGAGCTGTTTGCTCCTTTCGGAGCCATCACTTCAGCTAAGGTCATGCGTGATACCCCTGCTGAGACTGCCGAGGCTGAAGAGAAGGAAAAGAAGGAAGCCGAGAAGAACAAGGAGAACGAGAAGGAAGGCGAGCCAAAGGAGGAGAGCCCTGATGCTAAGCCAAAATCCGAGAAGCGATCCAGTCTAGGCAAGAGCAAGGGATTCGGTTTTGTTTGCTTCAACAATCCCGAGGAGGCCACCCGAGCGGTCACCGACATGAACCAGAAGATGGTCCATGGCAAGCCGCTGTATGTTGCCCTTGCTCAACGTAAGGATGTCCGGAAGAGCCAGCTTGAAGCTAGCATCCAAGCCCGCAACCAGATTCGCATGCAACAAGCTGCCGCCGCTGCCGGTATGCCTCAACAATTCATGCAACCCACGATGTTCTACCCTCCTGGTCAACAACCTGGCTTCATCCCCCAAGGTGGTCGAGGAATGCCTTTCCCAGCCCAACCTGGCATGCCTGTTCCAGGAGCTCAAGGTGGTCGCCCTGGTCAATTCCCAGGTGGATTTCCTCCTCAACAAGGCGGACGTGGTGCTCCAGGCCCTCAACAGATGCCACCAAACATGTACGGCATGCCAGGTCAATTCCCTCCTGCTGCGTATGCCCAACAAAGCAACCCACAATTCCTAGCTGCTATGCAACAAGCCCAACAAGCTGCTGCTCTCGCTGGTGGTCGTGGAGGACCCGGTGCTCGTGGACCTATGCAAGGACTTCCAGGTATGCCTCCCAACATGGTTGGTCTTCCAGGTGTTGGACAACAAGCAATGCCTGGCTTCCCTCAAGGTGCTAGACAAGGTGGCATGGCTGGTCGTGGCACTCAAGGTGCTCAGGGTGCTCAAGCTCCTCGTGGACAATGGCCAAGCGGTTTCCCACCTCAAGCCGGTCGTGGTGTTTCCCCACAAGTTCCTGCTATGCCTGAGTTCAATGCTGGCCTTGGTGGTGGTCTTCTTCAAGCTCAACTCCAGGCAGTTCCACCTCAACAACAGAAGCAAATTCTTGGCGAAGCCCTCTTCCCCAAGATCCAGGTTATGCAACCAGAGTTGGCTGGTAAGATCACTGGTATGCTCTTGGAGATGGAGAATCAAGAGTTGGTTAATCTGTAAGTTCCAAATCCATAGTCAACATGAATTCTACTAACAATCACCTAGCATTGAGGATGAGTCCGCTCTTCGTGCTAAGGTTGACGAGGCTCTCACCGTCTACGATGAGTATGTCAAGAACAACAAGGGCAGTGACGATGCTGGCGAGAGCGGAGAGGTCAAGGAGGAGAAGTCTGAAGAGAAGGCTTAATTGCCCGATCTCTTCTTTTTATCTCATACCCATAACGATTCTTCTTCACCATACACATTTCTCACGTATTGTCAATCTGCTGCGGCAACGGGCCGCCGGAAAAGTTTTGCGCTCTCTTCTTCTGGTGGCACAATTTCGATTTCGGCTTCTCTGTCTCTATTGTGCGGCACGGCTGGCATCTCTACAAATTTTCCTTTTACTGATGGATTCATCTGGCGAATGGACTCATCGATCATGTACTCATAGACTAATGTGCGCTGAGCCCCGATGGCTTCCGCATGGTTCACCCACTTGCGGCAACAGCGAACTGGCACAATGCCTCTTTCGATGTCTTTTAATTGCTTCATGGCGAAGATGGATGGATGGTGGACGTTGGCTTGGTGCATTTTGCTACTTGCCTTGTTTGCCAGTAATCTGGTCGTTGCTGATGAGGTCTTAAAGCAGACTACGGAACCAATCAAAAAACATTGCAAAATAACTTATGTTCCGTGCCTGTGCCTCGTTCAAGCTTTAAATCTATTCTGGACCTCTATTCTTTGAGATTCGTGGTAAAGACTAAGCCTAGCGGTGCATGAGACAGGGTTTCCACCCGACCCGAAATTGCATGGCGAACCTGCCACCACGTGGAAGTCTCCATCTAATCTACGGCACAGTGCAGGACCTAATCTCCATCGTACAATACCTACAGAAGCTGAGACCTGGTTCTACAATCCGTTCTTTGGACAATATCGTGGAGCCGAAGCAATTTCCTATAGACAAGACTCAGTCCGCCGGAATTAGTACAAGACATATCCAACCAAGATAAGAGAAATGTGAGACATTCCACAATAAAAAAAAAGTAGGATGTCGATACAGTAATCAAGTCTTTGGCTTTTGGAAGGTTTAGGATTCACAATAGAAGGAAGATGTAAATAGAAACGAAAGAAAGTGCGTATAGGATGGGATAGATGGGAAGGCCAGACTCTCTCTCTCTCAATTCTCCACGTCAGCATCGCACGACGACGACGACGATAGCGACAAGCACAAGCTAGGTGGTATATAACAGAATAAATCAACGGCAACAAATAAGGTATCTTGTAACAACGCACGCGCGCGATCCATCCTACCCTCCATCCGTCCTTCCATGCAAGCTCGCGTGCCCTCCTCCAGGTATTATTCTTCCTCCTCCATTACGACTACCCTCCTCCTCCTCTCGTCTGCAGATAGGAAGGATATCCCCTATGCGGCGGCAGCAGCAACAGGCTCCTCGGCCTTGGCTACCTCGGGCTCGGCGGCAGCTGCGGGTTCGGTGGTCGCAGCGGGCTCGTCGACGGTGGGTGCTGCGTCGGTGGTGGTGGTGGTGGTGGGCTCGGTGGTGGTAGCTGGCTTCTTCTTGCCGAAGCTCTTGACCTTCTCGATGATCTTTTCGACGAATCCCATTTTGTTGGTTTGTGGTTTTGAGGGTTTGGGCTGTTGTTTTGCTGGTGAGGTTGAGGAGAAGAGAGAGGGGAAGTGGGATGAGGTGATGTGAAGAATGGATGATGAGGCTGCAGGATCGGAAGGTTGAGCGAGGGTGGGTGATTGGAGACCTTTTAATAAAAAATGTCGAGAAGAGGGAAATGCTGGCATGTGCATACCATCGGCTACCTACTTATGGGATGCGTGTTAGATTGCACGTGTTATCTCATTTGTTGAGCTGCAGAGGGCGGCGGTGAATCAAGATCAGATCAGGGTGCTAATTCAACATGGAAAAGATGGACACTGAGACAATTTTTCCTCGTCCCATTTATAGCAGCGCTAGGGAAGATATCAGACGCCACCCAATCTGGGATGAAGGGCTGGGGTACGTGGATATGTCATCTGGGATACATGGCTTGTGTTCCTCGTCTATAGGTTGTCACTCGGCCCTGTTGTAGAGACTTTGTCTCGAGGCAATGTTTCCAGACTCATTTCACCTGACGCTCACCGATAACCCAAAGCGGTGCTCGTGCTGAGCTCCAGACCTCCTTGGGCAGTCTGGCAGATAACAGAGAACCCTGTTTGGCAGTTGGGTGAGAGACAAAGATGTACTCGGCAAGTCCAAGTAGACAACCCGAAGTTTCCTTTCGAAATATCATTCGCCAGAACAGCAAAAGCGGCCACTCAGCCTTGCGATCCGGTGCACACACCTAGTAGGTGGAAATCCGGTGACTCAATAACAGCAGAAGCAGGGAAGGGACGTAAAAGAGGCACGCGGATAAATCTGACCGGATCTGCCTTGGAAAGGGTGGTAATATGAAGGCGGTGTTCTGTTATCTTGAAAAGATCATGTGGGGTGCGTTGATAAGCGGAGAGCAGCTGCCTGCGATCATGCAATCGCTCGAAAGTGAGACTGGCAGGTGATTTTTGCAACCAAGAAAAAGCAGCAAATCAATTTAATCAAACATCTCCGCCATTGGCTTCAGAACTACCCTGCCGTCCAAGCGAGTGAAACATGGCACTTGCCCGCCACCAGTAGAAAACTTGGCAAATCGCACTTCGAGTCGTGATGTTCCTTTTAACTTCAGATGTCCGACAATTTTGGGAGAACTATCAAGCCTACCTGTGACTTTGACCCTCAGATCCAAGCCGACCCATGCGATTCCCGAATTGAACAAGGAGCTGGAGCAAAACCAGTGTCACGTGTCATGCTGGAGCATCATACCAGAGTAAATCAGAGTGGTAGATTTATCATCGAAGCCAGAGCCATTGCAAACGTGGAGATCAGCCACCGTCGGAGCCCTTTCACAAATGTGTATGCTAGCTCTTCCTCATTCCGAACCCGTAGCCATGACGCCAGAACTCAGCCTCCGACCTCCAACGCCAGTAGAAACACTATCCCGAGTGCTACCAGATACCCACCCCATCGCCGCAATATCGGCGGGTTAGATGACAAATCCATTGTCAAAGCAGATAATTCTCCACCGCTTGATACAAACATCGCTCGCTCGCTCGAGGTGAAGAAATTCGTTGGTTGCTTGAATATAGACGCGCACAAAAAGACTCACACACATATGCCTAGTCAATCTTTGCTGAAGCCAGGCTTTTGACTACCGGGTTCGCAAGATTATTGGCAAGACGCACAGGAGGACGTTTGTACTTGGTGTGTTTACGGAGACGCTTACGTGCAACCATAACAGGGACCGAGGACTTGGTAACGAGGTAGTTGGAAAAGGAACCAAGGATAACACTATGCGGAGGTTAGCTAAGCCGGGACTCATCTCATCTATCGACAGTGAAGTCTTACCCTTTGAGAGCACTCCTTCCTCTACTGCCCAAGATCACTAACGTAGGAGAGATGAAATCGATCACCTCCGTGATCAAGTGCTTTGGACTCTTGCAATGGATAACCTCGATAACAACTTTTACTTGAAGCTTCGTTTTCCTAAGGAGTTTTGCGACCCTGTCTGTGATGTCTTGCACAGCTCTGTAGCGCTCCTGTTCTGCTTTGGGCTTGTCTCTGCCCATTGGACTAACCGTCTCACTACTCGTCTCCATTCCAGAGCCATGGCCCAGAGGGCTTGGAGTGTGGACAGGGTTGAGGTTAGGAGTAGAGACGGAAGGTCGTGCAGATGCTGCAATAGCAGAAACTTGATCTTTTTGGAGGGCATCATCCGCACTTCCGTCGTTCGGCGCAATTCCAAGTTCTTCGTCCACGCAATAAATTGCAAGAAGTGTATCACCGTCTCGAAGAACCGTCCCAATCGTCCATTCCAGAGCATGAGCTGCTTCTTCGCTAAGATCAGTAGCTACTAAGTACTTTCGAACCCGACGATGATTCTCTTGCGCTTCTTTCTGCATCTGTAGGAACTCGCCACGGTAGATAGTCCGTACACAGCGACTGGTAGCAGGTGTGGAAACGATCGAGGTCATGTTAATCGACAACTTTTGAGCACGTTTGATATCCGTAAGATCAGCTTCGGTATCTGAATCTACTGGAGTGTTAAGTCCTGACGTTGCATCATCAAAGCTGGTGTTGGGGTGGACACCGGGCTTACTAGTCTTGAGAACTCTGTCACCAGCAGGAGTGGTAACTGTGATCTCAGGCTCTAGCAGTGACCGGACTGAATGATCGTCGTGCTTAGCTGCAATCTGTTGACCTGCCAAGAATATCAGTCTCATGGTCTTTCGAGATGAAAAGAGGCCCTTACGTTCTTCCTCAGCTGCAGCCATGAGACTGAGGGCTGTCCTGGGTCCTTTGGCTCGTCCCATACCGAGAGTTGACTTTTCATTGTCGCTGCCTTTCCTCATGGTCTTCTTCCTTCCACGTCCTTCTTCATCAGAATCGTCGTCGCTGCTAAGTCCATGCTCGCCGTCTGCAACCGTATAATCTTTCTGTAGTCTAGATCCCGAAGGCCCATCTCCAACATTGTTAGCTGCCCGTCTACGCTGACTTTTCTCTGCCAAAACGGACAAACCGCCCTTAGACTGGGCAAGGTTGGCGTCAGAAAGCTTTCGATACGCATTGTTTGAATCGATGACAGTGCCATTGTCTAAAACAAGGTCTGTGTCTGATCCTAGCGAGGGAGAGCTTGACCGCAAACTGAAGCGGTTGTGAGGAGACTTCGACTTGGAGTTGCCCATTCCGATACCCGTGCTTGCAATGGAATGTCGTCCTCTATCCCGGCTCCCAAAGACTTCTGACATGGCATTTGGTAAGGAGGATTTCTTTCCGCCTTGGGTATTTCGTTTTGGCATAACAGCCCCGAGATTAGTTGGTAAGTACCCAGAAAATTGGTATGCGTCTTCTTTCCTTCCAGAGGATGATCTTGGACCAAATTCCGAGGGCCGTGAAGCAGCATCTGACAAGCTTCTTGGGTGCTGTGTCTTGGTTCTCTGATTCGGATCTGTAGGTGATGTCTGGGCGCTTCTGGTCGAGACGGTTGTATGCACCTTCTCATTACTACTGCTATTTCCATTGCTGTTGCTGCTGACATCCAGCATACTTCGAATTGGGGGAGGAGACAGTGGCGGACTGGTAATATCTAACATACTTCGTACAGGTTTTCGTGTAGAGCTGGGTGATCCACTTCCAGCTGATGAACGTCTGACAGAAGGCGCATCACCCACATCAAGCATGCTTCGTACAGGCATTCTTTGGTTGGCGAATGGCGAAGAAGCGCGCTCGGCGGCTTTTGCAGCAGCTTTAGCTTTCGAAGAAGCCTCCAGTAGAGCCAGAACATCTCTACGCTCTTCGTCCAACATTGCCTCCAACGACATAGTCTTGTTCGCCATGGTTCTTAGCCTCGAGAGCTTGCGCTCCGGGGAGTTTTCGCGGAAAGTGTAACTTCGAAGAGACAATATGGAATAGGTTGAGACTATTCGGGTGCACTCAGAGCAACAGAGGCCCCAAAGATTGGCGTTATCGTGGGTAGATAATTCTTGACCGTTCGAGGAATTTGATAGCTGTCTGCATCGTGGATTGTGGATTCGTCCTTCAAACCATGTCTACCATCAAGGTGTTGTCTGTTGATTCCTGTGTAATACGCAAGTCGGTTTATTCGATCTCGAGAGGTGGATGTTTGTGAAATCGAAAGGTATACCTGTCAACAAGGTTTAGTGAACTGAACTCTGGTATGCACACGTTTCTGATGTCGAAGATTGTGTGGTCAAGGATGATTGCACGTACCGTACTGCCACTACAACATCCGGAAGGCACGGGTCCGTGTTGCGCAATATGGCTTCTTGGAGACTGAAGAGAGTGATGATAACAGATGGAGTTGAAGATTCGAATGGAGAATAAGCAACCTGCAGACCGGCGGTTGGTTGAAATGCAAGTCGTCGCCGTACTTGTAGCTGTACGTTGGTGGTAAGGCAAAGCAGCTCACTTTCTCTCCAGTCTAGCGTAGTGTAGGTTTCCGGGCGGGGATGAACCCCTAGTGATTCAGGCCAATGGGACCCAGGTGTCCGCTTCGGCCGCAGCAGCGTAAGCCTAGACGGGTATGAGAGATTCAAAAGAAAGAATGATAATGACGAACAACCATAATAAGAACACCACCACACTTTCCGTCGCAAAGTGCTCGCAAGACGGGACCTCGTTCTTCCTTTTGAATGACAATAACGGGTCTCTTCATTAACGTTCAGCAAATGAACATCAACCGTCCTTATGCCCTCTCCTCTTGGCTCCAAAGATCATCAACACCACTCGGAATTCATCAATGTCAAACCTAAGATAGTCTCTGTACACAATCGAGACATCCGCAACATGCACCCCTCTTTGACGCCCCGCAAGTCCGCAGTTCGCGCCGAACAAGTCAACTCGAGTCAAGGGCCGAACATCTTGCAAAGTATCAGGTACAGAAGACGGTCATTGTGAACCACTCTTTTTCTTTGCATAGTTCCTCCGAAAGATGCATTCAAACAGGGACGAAAGCCGCGACGGTATTATTCAAAAGCAACTCTCTCCTGAAAGGCGTCCACTTCAAAAGCAAAAAAAAGTCCCCCTTATCTTCGTTCGAGCTGCGCCTTCCCGTGAAGAGATGCCCAAAGGCTTACCCATCAGCTCCCGCATTGGCACCGTTCCTTGGCTCCAATGCAGCTGAGCAGGCACGGCGTGTTTATTTCCCATTCGCTGCTCACTATACAAGTGGACTCTTAATTGCATACATTCATGACTCCTGCCTTGCCAAGAACAACAATTACTCGCCAGACCCAACACGAAAGAGAAAGAAAAGAGCTCAACAGAACGATGTGTCAGATTCAGCCTTCCTGATAGCTGTGTAACATCCTGCTTCTGCTCCTGCATCGCGTGCTCGCGCTCCTCCACTCCTGAAAGCACGTGCAAGGTGTGGGAAATGCAGGCATGGGTATGACTTGCATAGATATGTAGGTGGAGGAAACAGATATCACATCTCTTACTTGTCCGGGCCTTTTGCGCCATCTTGGACTCCCCGGTTTCTGCGTTTCTAGGCCTTTATCAGATCATCCTTCGTGCACAACCGCCGAAAGTCGGAAGCTTGCTTTGCATATGCTTTTCTAATTTTGCATGTGTTTTGGCTGAATATCAATCGTCCTGGTCAGCGTTCAGAGCGATATAGCTTTCTTTCAGGATTCAGGGTTGTCAGTTTTCCTCGGTCACTCGAAAGTCATGAATGCCTGACTTTTTGAAGGATTTTCTATGTCCGAGAGCTCACAAGAGTCAATTGAGTTTGAAGTAGCCCAAATAGTAACATCTCGGAATTACTTTACTATGTGCAGACAAGGTCTGTAGAGACGGTTAATTCTCCACAAATTTCGGCAACATTTGAAGTTCATGTTCTTTTTGACTTGTCTCCTGCAATGTGCAGTTCAAAGTCATGGAATCTCGGAACATGATCCGGCTAAGTGTTCCCTGTTCATCCAAGGAGAATCACATCATTCAAGCTTTCAGAGTCAGCTTTCACAACTATGTTTTCAAATTGAATGGCAAGTTTCAAGGACGACAGGTGAATCAAATGTCATGTAGTCATGTCAAGCTTCCAAGCCTCAATGGTGGACCCCTAATATATTTTCTGACAAGTCGGTCCCGAATATCATCACTTCAAGCCACCAAAAGAGTGGCTTATGGACCCCTAATCGATCTATCATTCTACAAAAGCTTCAAACACAAAGTCTCAGGGCTCAAAGTCTACGATCACATCCTCGAGCCCAAACACGTACCTGAACAATAGATCAGATCTCAACCCACAACGTGCTGATCAGATAAATCGATCACATCTTCCCTTTTTCCTCACGCCCACATCTCGGGCTGGCCCGCCCGCCCGTCAAAGCTCCGAATACTGCTCAGATCACCGCCGTACATACAGTAGTACACTGACATCACTACTTTCCTTTTTGCTACAGCACAGTACATACCCACAATTCCGCTCAGGAAAAAAAATGCGTGGAAAGGACAAAGGCAGCTTTGTCTGTTTCTTTTGATACCATTGTTGAAGCGTGGGAAAGGAAGGATAGAGCTACTGATTGATTGATACGTACACGCTGGGAGATTCCGTTCCGCTGATCGGCCGGGCAAAGAAGCAATTTGATGGGAAAGTAAGTAGCTGATAGCTGGGTTTTGAATGTACGATAGAGCTAATGTAGTATCGGGAAGTTACGTTCTGATTCTTGACTAAGACTCTAGATTAATTTTGAGTTTCCACATGCAATGTTGAGTGATCAAAGGCGGGAAGTGATGAGGGACGGGAGGAGGATGGATGAGCTCTATGGAGAATTACCAAATTGTATAGACCGGACGATTACCTCTTGGTGTTCTCGACAGAGGGTTTGATGTGCCAGATTCGTAGACTAAGCTCCCGAATCAAGATGCAAAATTATTAGGTAGACAGACGTGAAGAAGTACCTTTCATTGAGGCTTCCGAGTATACAGTATGATACAATTCCAAACCACCGCCAGACCGATCATAAAGACCGCCTTCCGCGTACCCCATAATTCAAGTTTGCTCGCGCCGATGTTCCCGTCTTATGTACCAACTGCCTCCTCTCCCAAACACCGCTCTTCCCCTCCACCACACTAATAATCTCGTCTGCAAACCTCTGAGCGAATTGTCCCTTCCCACTACCCCTCGATTTCTTCTTGCTAGCTGCATCCAAGATCCATTGCACAGCCGTCCGCCTCCGTTGTTGCAATCCCAGCGGGACGGGAATCTGAAGCGCGGCTCCACCACCCGCTGCACCACGCTGAGACCGGATTCGCAGCAGTGGCGCAACGGAGTCGATGGCGAGAGTCAGGTAGCCGATTGGATCCAGTGGAAGGTGGGAAGGCGGCGGAGAACCGGGGAGTAGAGGACGGGAGGGATTAGGAGTTGGAGGAGGGGCTGTGCGGAGCTGGTTTAATATGAAGGACATGTTCTATTGAAATACTATTAGCATCTTGAGTCTGAAGGGAGGAAAAGGTTCTGCGCAGCAATTGACCGCAGAAAAGAAATGTAGAAACTGACGAGCCTACCCTTTGAGCAACACTCTTCTTGCCGTGCCTCATGATGAGGTTCGTCACTTGGTTTACCACGGGATCGTACCTGCGCTTGAAGTTGAGGTTGCTTGCCAGTGGCAATTGCGGTATGCCGTATTTGTGTCCTACTGTGACTGGGTCGGAGCCATGTCCTCCTGCTGCGATGTTCTCCATTTGACCCAGAGCCAGCAGGTTCGCGAAGGTGGTTAGGTTGTCATTGGCACTGGCTTTTGAGCCATCGATCTCCTCCTTGATGACTTCTGGGGCTTTCTCTTTGCCCTCTTCATCTCGTTCGAGGATCTGTTGAGTAACGATCAGAATGTGTATCTTTGAGAAACGCTGATGTCATGGCTCTTGTATACAGCTCGAGGGTCTGCCACGTACTTCTTGAACAGGTGTTCCTTGGCCGATATCAGGCTTCGTGCCTCCTGTGATTCTGGACATCTCCTGCTCGTATTCGCTCACATGGCCCTCGACATTTTCATTTGGGCCCGACGGAGGTTGATCCTTTTCGTCGGCATATCCCCTCCGTGAAACCGCATTGAGGATTCGAGGTTGTTGAGAGGCAATCGAGGGCCTCGATCGAATAGCCAGCGATCGGCCTGCACCGAGTATGTTCAACCGTGGTGGCATGGTGACGTTGGTGGGAGAACAGTTGTCATCGTACAACTTTTGGATAAAGCTTCAAAATATCAGTTAGTCTAGTTGGGTGCCTGACAATCGAGGCATTGAGAACTTGCGGGTTGCACAAAATGAACAAGCATGGACCGAGCGACCAGGGACGATCGTCGTTCGTTTTGACAGCTACCGGGATGTTGGAAATTCTGGTATGACCTTCGGCATAGAAAAGTTTCTTTCTCTCAGCACGGTAACTGAGCACTTGACCAGGCCGCTAAACACGTTTTACATCGACGCATTGCAGGCATCTTGAGAAGTTGACGTTGATCGGGAAAGATAAAAAGTAAGAAGGTCAATTGATCATCAAGACACATCGCTTCCAAGTCACAGATTGTCTGGATTCGTTCTTGGTACTTTTGGAGGAGATCTAGGTTAAAAACAATTGGGTTCACGGGAAAACCCCACTGCTCAGAGTCGAACTTCTGACATTGCAAGATTTCCAGTCAAGTTGAAAGATCCAAAATTGTAAAAGCAAGTCACTCAATTCTAGAAAAGACATGGAGCATCTTCGAATCTAAAATTTTCCGTTCCTTTTTTGAAATAAAGAGACCCAATGTCCGAGAATCATACTCTCTCAACTCCAACGCCTTTGCCGCCTCGTTGATGGAGACTGAAGCAAATCCGACGCCCAAAGCCACTCGTGTTGCGCCATTCCATGCTGTACCATCCCTTATGGTGACCCTTTATAGCTCTCATATCCTACACGCCTGTGCGACTCGTTCATTGAAGTGGTGTCATGTCATGCTGTGGTGCTGACAATGTGATGGTGTGCTGGCAGGTCTACCAGCCAGTTCGACTCTGGGAAGGAGAACTTGGGGTCGATCCATTGAGGTGCTTCAAGGCCACTTCTGCAGCATCCTCCTTCGCATTGTTGACGTGTTGTCCATCGTACCAGAATCGAGCGGGGATGTTTTGTCCTTGCACCGTGACGGTGCTTGACCATGCGGTTCGTCCACCTGTTCAGATACAAGTCAATTGACTTTCCTGAATCAATTGAGAGTGTGGATGGCATACCTCGTCTGTCAGACATGATCTGGAATACCGGTGGATGTATCTGAGCTTCACGGCACTTCTCTGCTGGTTGTCAGCAACAGCCATTGGCCTCTGAATTCGATTGCTTTACCTTCCAATCTCTCCTGCCATGTAGCAGCACTAGAGCCGTAGCCAGAATAAGACATTGCTGTTGATACTTGTCGACAACGAGAGAGAACGACTACAAACAGAGTGCTTTCTGTATAGCTCAGGATGCGGAGCCGAAACAGTGGAGGTGCGGGTATCGGAAAAGGCGTTATGAGCTGCAGAAAAGGTGGCTCGAGGGAGTACTTATAGAAGGGTGTGCCTTTGGAAAAGGACGAGGAGGAAGCTGGGGTATTGCAATGAGGTGGCAGTCAGACTATGAAGAGAGATGAAGGAAAAAGCTTGCTGCGTTTGCACTTCCGTCCATGCAACTGCAACACGGCTACTAGACTCACGTCTGTTTCGGCATAATGCATCTAAACAGATGGAGGAACGTATTCGAAGAAGTAACGTCGATCAGCCGAAAAAACATAGGGCCGTGTGTGCTGTCTCCATCGGTGGCATACCACAAGTCGTGTACTACCATGCCGAATGACCATCGGTAAGATGCCAAAAGCAATATGGGCTTTTGACAAAATTATACTAGTGGAAATGCAAAGCCAGCGCTACAGACTCTTACAGCTTCCTGCAGATGGCAGCCGTCATGGGACATTGGAAAAAGAGGGTCGTTGGGCAGTGTGTGTGAGGAAATCCAAGGCGGGGAATTGATAGGAGTAGGAGATAGCCCAATAAGCACAATCTCACTTTGCGTCTGGAGTCTGGGACGGAGGTAGGACAAATCAAGTACTATCCCTCTCTTTTTCTCAAGACTTTGACGCATTGTCAATGCTGGTGAGACTCGATGTATATTTTTTGTAATTTCGTTGGCGTACGAGGACATCGGTTTGCTTTTGTCTGAAAAAAAATAAAAAATACGGTTGCTGATCCTAGGACTTTTCAAACACAGGTGTGCGGATATGAAATCCAAATCAGAATCTGCATCGGCCTGCTCTGGGCCCAATTACCACTGGCCGCTTGTCGGACGAATCTCAGACTTTGGTTCTGTGATGGTCCATGGAAGCATCTTCGACGTCTTTCTGGTGCTGCAGCGGACGCGGTGTTTTGCATCTCATCTGGTATTCCCCGACTACTGTCCATTTCCGAGACAAGTCCATCGATCGAGCTACACTGCAGGAACGGGTGGCTACATAGTTTATACGATGAACTGCTGGTGCTAAGCCCAGGAAGCCCCTTGATTCGAGCTTTGAATTGCGGAGAAACCCATGGACTGGTGACCGATGAAGGTCCTGTCCACCCCTAAGCAATCAGCCCTGCGACTTGCATCTCTGTCCTGATCAGCATGTACAGGTAGTATGTAGATGCCAACGTGATCACCAAATCTACACCGCTTTGCCAATCTGCACCGCGAACCCGACAGACTGGAACCCAAACAGCGTCCTGGACAGAAGGAATTATGGCCCGGACGCAGCGTGAACCCAAAGTCTGACCACTCATGCATTACCGTTCGCAATGTCCCAGAAGCAAAAGGGCACGCACGATATGGTCTGAACCCGCAACTGCAAGCCTCTTTCTTCGTTAGCAGATTACCAAGCCATGGACTGATGATGGGTGCTGCTCTTGTCTCGGGGAAGCAGGCGTTGTTCGAGCCAATTCCTGGTTCCTTGAAGTGTGAAGGGTCGTACAATTCGTCGAGCGTACCGCGCATTCATCGTTAGCCAGTCGGACGACGACCCTTGACTCCCAGCCACAGAAAGCTCAAGCCATTGGCAAGTACAATCGTGCGCATTGAGAATTTGTTGATGATACACCATTTTGACGACGACGACGACGACGACGCGGACGTTGCTCAAGAGAAGAAGAAGGATTTCAATCGCTGCGTGGCGACTTGAGACGAAGCCAAGTAGTCTATTAAGATTGCAGCCTTGATTAAAAGCTCCCGTTTCGGACAGCCTCATAAACCAGCGCATCGTTCCAGCATTGATGCCCAAGTGATACAGCCTTCATTTTGGCCCTGAGTAGCTTCCCAGAGAGGGCAGCCTATCGTGATACAGCATGATGCGAGTATTGACCGGAAGTTGATAGCCGTTCAGGGACCGTTTCCAGTTGAAGAGTTGGGTGTAACATTGGAACATTGGAACAATTATGGTAGCAATTCGGAGGGTACGAGAGCGGATGAGGTGGAACGAGCAGATGTCACCCGAAAGAGGTGAAGTTCTCGAAGAATTCCATTCAGGTTGGAATTGCTCCTGCCACACGTGATTTTTCCAAGTCATGTCAATTGCGCTGAAGACTCTACCCAGGTAGCCTTCAGCTTTCTTCGACGGTGTTCAATCTCCCAGAAGTAGAGATCTTTCTGACCTCGTGCAAAAACATCACGAGTGAATTATCACAGCAGGTGACCGAGGACGAATGAGTAATCAGGGTCTTTCACAGGGCATGGCGGCCTTGCTTAGCCGTCTCCGTGCCTCGGCTTTGGGGATCGTGGGGAAGAGCGGGAGCTTTTGTCAACACGAACTGACATAAAATGCCTGATTCTTAACAACACCACAATAGATGCTACATAGAACATAGACCAGATCTCCTTCCTATCACACATTAGAATACTCCTACACCTTCACACAAAATGCCTTTCAACACAAAATTAACCAGAGCGTTAGGAATCAAAAGTAAGCTCAATGGCCTCTGCAACCCTTCACATGTGCTGACTCGAGCCGTTTCCAGTTCCCATCGTCCAAGGTGGCATGCAATGGGTAGGATACGCCGAACTCGCCTCAGCAGTGAGCAACGCCGGCGGCCTGGGAATCCTCACTGCCCTCACGCAACCCACGCCCGAGGACCTGCGAAAGGAGATCCGGAAATGCAAGACGATGACCAAGAACCCATTCGGCGTGAACATCACGCTCCTGCCCTCGATGAACGCCCCGGACTATGGAGCATACGCACAAGTCGCCATCGATGAGGGCATCAAGGTCGTGGAGACGGCGGGGAATAGTCCCGGTCCGGTCATCAAGAAATTGAAGGCGGCGGGGATTATTATTTTGCATAAATGTACCACGATTCGACATGCTCAGAGTGCTATCAAGCTTGGTGTGGATTTCTTGAGTATCGATGGCTTTGAATGCGCAGGACACGTTGGAGAGACGGATATCACGAACTTCATTCTCCTCAGTCGAGCGAGACAATCGCTTGATGTGCCGTTCATTGCTTCGGGCGGGTTTGCAGATGGTCAGGGGCTGGCTGCTGCTTTGAGTTTGGGTGCGGAGGGGATCAATATGGGGACTCGGTTTATGTGTACGGTTGAGGCGCCGATTCATGAGAATATCAAGAAGCAGATTGTCGAGGCGCAGGAAACGGATACGGAGCTTGTGCTAAGGAGGTGGAAGAATACGAGCCGGTTGTATAAGAATAAGGTTACTGAGGCTGCGACGAAGATTGAGAGGGAGAGTACAACGGGGAAGTTTGAGGAAGTTGCGCCGTATGTGAGTGGGAAGAGGGGACGGGAAGTTTTTATTAATGGGGATCCTGATTATGGAGTAAGTTTCTCTCTTGAACTTTGATAGTTTGGATACATGCTAACCGCTTGTAGGTCTGGACTGCTGGTCAAGTCATTGGACTTATTCATGATATCCCAACGTGTGATGAGCTCGTCAAGAGAATTGAGCGAGAGGCAGAAGAGACTTTGAGTAAAGCATCAGCGCTCATTGTTCCTGCTAGTAAGCTCTAGTTGCATTTTAAGAATAGAATAGCTTGCTGCTTAGAAACCATCGTCCAAGAATTCTTCAGCACGTGTGAACTAACATCAATCTCAATTACTTGCTGATAAACTACTCTGTATTGTTGAACGATTATATGCAAGATACTAACGAGCAAAGCCAAGATAAAAAGGGGTTCGGTTCGTCATAGCCTCAGGCGCAAGCAAGATGAAGGTTTCCTTCTATTTCAAAAGTCTTCAAGGAAGTCCCATTTACTGCTTGAGTAACCGCTAACTTCCTATCATCATTCAGTCAATAACACCACAGAACGATTCCCTCTCATTGTCTCTCCTAGCACATGATCCGGAACTCAACTTCCCCTATTAAAACCGAAACTAACATACCTAATATCCAAACTTCGATTCACCCCCTCCCAAATAAAAGCCCCATCCTCAACCTCATCTTTCACATCTAACTCCAGATAAGCAAATGTTCGCCATCTCACGAGTTAGCAGCCCCTCAGGATCTAGATGTTTTCGATAGCGATTGTACCTCTGTCTTCCCTTATGGGGTCCTGGAATATGGAAAATTGACGAGCCTTGAAATCACGCAATAGCTGTGGTGTTGGAGATTCTCCCGCCTGGGAGGATTGAGTTTTCCTGTTGGGGTTTATGAGCTTTTTGACTTTTATTTTATTTTTCCATTTTATATATATTTATGGTTTTGGCTGAAAGGGGAGAGGTCTTGAACTCCTTTCCATCTGGGATCTCGAAAACTTTTCCCTCCTATTTGTCGCACAAACTCTAGAACAATGTTATCTCAATTTCTGATTATTACAGTACCTTAAGATCTACATTCTCCTTCACTCTTGGATGGACTTTTAAATTCTTGGAATTTTGACAGCAAATCGAATCTATTTCCTGAGAACAAATCTTCATCAATTACTATCTACCATCCCCATCTCCCCCACCTCTTCTCAATAAAACCCCCAATCAATCCACCCCGTATTCCCAAACCTCCCCGTCCCCTGATACTGAAAGACCTTCTGCGGACTACTGTACGGCGCCCACCCACTCTCATTCAACTGCACATCAAACCTCGCCACCTCCCTCCCCGTAACGTTGTACCCCGGCCCAAAATCCCTATACTCGGCTTGCAACGTATAATTATCATACCGCGCCGGATTCCAATCAATAAACCCCGTACTCAAAATCGACGCATCGAGATACGTCCGCGCGAAAATCGCCCGCATGTTAGCATTCCACGGCCTGCCCAGCGCGCACTTGCCCTTGATGACCGCCGCGATCGACGCGTTCGCTGCGTGCACGGCCGAGTCGACGATGTAGACCCCGTACTTGTTCTCGAAGGTCGTGTTGGTGCCTTTCCAGGCCGTGATGCCGCCCCCGCAGTTGCGGAGCAGGATGGAGCATGATTGTACCCATAGGGTGCCGAAGCCGTAGAAGAAGTCCGTCTCGCCGGCGATGGTGCTGCTGTGCATGTAGGCGTTGCCGAGCTTGCCGACGTAGATGGTGTCTTGGTAGGAGTAGAAGCCGGTGTAGTAGAAGCCGCCGTTGGCGTAGGAGATGGAGAGGGCGAGGGAGGGGTCGTCGGCTGGAGGAGTTGTTAGCTGGATGGAGGGAAGGAGAAGGAGGGAGACGGACAGTAGGGTGCGTAGTCGTTGATTAGGTTCAGGTTGTAGGTTCTGAAGTCTACGCAGCCGAAGGGGGTGTCGGCTGGGACGGCGAAGCCTGTCGTCCCGCTGCCGGTGAGAGAGGCGTTGAGGTTCGGTGCTATGGTTAAGGTGCTCGTGAAGGCGTTGTCGAGACCGGTGACGGCGATTGCTCGCCAGATTATGTTGACTGTGTTGTAGGACTGATTCATGGGGTTCATAGTTTGACCCAAAAGATAGGTTGGACCCCGGCGGGTGACGTTCACCTATTGATCGTTAGATACACCAAGAGATATTATGGAGGAAAACATACTTGCTCCGTATAGTTCCCCGACGCAATAAGAACAATATACGTATCCGTATTATTCGGCAACGAAGCCACAGCTATCCCACCCACATACATCAGCACCTATCCATCTTCCCAAGCAGCAAACCACCAAGTATAAAATATATCTCACCGGACTGCACAGTCTTAAACTTCGAGCTGGCACTCACAAGCACAGTGCGCTCCTGATCACAGCCCTGCATGGGATCTCGAGAGTATGCTTGACATCCATGGCGATCATTCTGATTGCCGATATCCCACGCAGAAACTAATACGCTGAAGAAAAGCGTCAGAAAGCAGAAGGAGAAAGCTATTCTCGCCATCTTGGAAAGAGCTCAATTGATAGCAAACAAACAGAACAAAGAGAGAGAGAGAGAGAGAGAGAGAGAGAAAGAGATCCATGACTTCATGAACGAATCTATTTATTTATCACCCAGCATCGGAAAAACTGCTCCAGTCCCCAAGGATCTGGATACCCATGCCCTTGCCGAAAGCTTGATGCCATATTCAACCGCGCGGATGCTCGTGGTTGGATGTCAAAGATTGACATGCAGGTACTGGGCCAGGCTAGGATAGATTGGGTATGGTGTGGAGAGGGGAGAGAACGTGGAGAAATGGGTGCGGAGGCGGGGGACGGGGGCGAGATTTGCCGCCAATCGGGAGGAGGTGGGGAGGTGGTGGGGTGGAATAACTAATTTCCTGACAGGGAGCTTTTGGGGTGGTGATGATGATGTGGGAGGAAGGAAGGGAAGATGATTGTGGTTGATGTGATTATGGTGGTGTAGAGAAATTTGAAATTGGGCCAAGGGGGGCGATAGGCAACACGTGATGGCTTCCTTCTATTCCTAAATTTGCTGTAGAACATGAGATTTGGGTGTGGATACATGTATATATATATATATATATATGTACTTTTATATACCACCCTACGCTAAATGGTATCAACTATAAACCTAGAATCAAATATCGAGTAGAGATACACTACCAACAATAATATACAACTCTCCATCTCTCTCTTCCATATACACAATCCACTACACAACCGGCACAACCCCCTTCTCCTTACCCCTCTCCTGCCCATGCCCCTTTTTAACACTCTTCCACTCCAACCCACACGCGCAAAAGAACGCCGCAATAGCACACGCCGCCGTAATCCAAAACGTATGCCTTAGCCCATCCACATACGCCCGCAACACCGCCTCCAACTGCCCCTCCTGCCCCATCTCCTTCAACAGCGTCCTGATCTCCGTCGCGCCACTGTGCAGAAAAGCCTGCGCGTCCAACGCCGGCGCGTACCGCTCGATCCCCGACAGCAGCCCGTTCTGGAACAGCGTTTGCGCGACCGAGATGAACAGCGCGCCGCCGAGGGATTGGAAGAAGGATACGCATGCGGTGGCGACCGGGACGTCGACCAGCGGGAGCACGGTTTGCACCGTGATAATGGCGCCTTGGAAACCGACGCCGATGCCAGCGCCTGTGAGCACTTGGTACCCGAACCACATGCCGGTGCCGGTGTTGAGGCCGAAGGTGGTGATGAGGCCTGCGCCGATAGAGAAGAGGACCATGCAGACGAGCATGATGGGGACGTAGTAGCCGAGGGCGGTGATGAGGCCGCCGGTGGCGATGGAGGAGAGGACGGTGGTTATGAGGAGAGGGAGCAATTGGATGCCGGCGTGGGTCGCGGAGGAGCCTTTGACGGATTGGAAATAGATGGCGAGGTAGAAGATGAGGGCGAAGAAGGCGGAGCCGAAGAAGAAGCCGAAGGCTAGAGCCAGGACGACCTGTTTATTGTGTCAGCTAAGGAGAGTGCTATTCAGAGACGTGAAAGTTCCACATCATCCACAGCTTGTGATCTTGAAAATATTGAATCTAGCACGAGCAGTGAGGGGCTGTGAACAATTCTCGGTAATAAAAAGGAGTCAAACTCACATTCCGATCCTTAAACAACCTAGGAGGCAACGTAGCTTTATCTCCCAACCTCAACTGCGAATAAACAAAAATGATCAACATCCCCCCAAATCCACAGAACAACCCAATAATCCTCGAATCTTTCCAAGGATAGGTCGATCCTCCCCACTGTAGAGCTAACAGCAGCATGATAACGGTAGGGATGATTAGGGCAGCGCCGATGAGGTCTAGCTTGAGGATTCTCTGGACGTAAGAGAGCTTGTCTGGGTTGTTGTCTCGGTCGATTTTGAGAACGAGGAGGATTACTACAATGGCTATGGCGCCGATTGGGAGGCTGAGAGTTAAGTTGGCGGAGGGCTGGAATTAGAGGAAGGGAGGGTTACTTGATGTAGAAGCACCAACGCCAAGAGACCTTATCACTGCAATTCAAGTCAGAACGTGTGTTGATAGGGAAGTAGTCGAGACGAGACTGACGTGAAAACTCCTCCCAAAAGAGGTCCAGCTACCGACGCAATACCCCACATGCCACCAATGAGACCAAACGCCGCTGGTCTTTTTCGAAGCGGTACTGTTGATATCAATATCCAAAGATCACAGTAAAGAAAGGGGCAATAAATCAAGCGAGGAAATGTGGGTCAACTTACAACAATAGGCGAGAATGACAACCGCACCAGAGAAGAGACCTCCTGATCCAAGACCAGCAATAGCTCGTCCTACAATTAGAGCTTTGCTTGTTGGCGCGGTTGCGCAGACGAGGGATCTGATGTTTGTCAGTGATGGATGGAGGATAGTGATAGGATGACGGACCCTAATTCGAAAAGTGCAATGGCTACGATGAAGGTGCTTTTGATCTGTATCAAGGTCATTTTGGGTTCAGAGTAAGCGAGGTGTTATTGAGAACTTACGCTGAAGATTGTGTAGATGCGTCCAAAGGTGGGTTGGAGAGCTGTTGTGGTGAGGAGATATGAACTGCCATACCAGCCTGGTTGGAGGTTAATGACTTATGCCTTTTGGAGGCTTTGAAGCGCAAACCTATGTCTTGGATACTGTTGAATTTGTCTGTGATTTTGGGAATTGCTGTAGAGATAATCTAGAAGTGGAATCAGCTGAGGACTTAGATTGATGTGAGATGCTCTCTTCCACCCAAAAGGGCGGGAAATAATGAATTGGAGCCCTACCGTTTGATCAAGAGCTACCAAAAAGACAGCTAAACAGAGGGCAGAAAGAATAACCCATAATTTGACACCATGCGGGTACTCGACACCGTCCTCATTATCCACCTCTCCTTCAGCTGGCTTCTCCGCCACAATCTCATCGTCCTTGGTTTCTTCTAGATCCGTCTTGGACCCATCTTCTCGTTTGCTTGTCTCCATGTCCATGTCTTTGGGTTCTTCGAAGGTTGTCTCACTTGCCGAAGTGGCTTTCGACCCTCGCCCCTCTTCCTGCACCATGATGATTATTTGTACAGATTGCCGCGGAAAGACTGGTCAGTTGTCATATATACAAACGCAACTAGGCGCCTAATGATCTGAAGAAAGAGAGGTTTGATTTGTAAGAAGCTGCAGATTGGAAATTTTTGATTTTTATATGAGAGCTGGTCACGATTGTGGTTTTCAAAGTCATGCAGGGTTGTTTGAGGATGCCGACGCATTTGATTGGCTGCTGTGGCCAAGCCAAGGATTTCCCGTGCTTGCGGACTTGCAAATGGAAAATGTGCGGGCTCGAAGGTGCACCGAACCCCGATCTTTCTTACAACGAGGTACGTATTGACTTTCTTACTTGTCCCAATGCTGTCCATGTGAGGGTGATCTGCTCAAGATCGTGACATGTGCGGAAGGGACGATAGAACGCAAGAAGAAGTCCGAAATGGACTAGGACAATCAATGATGACTCCGAAAGTCGAGCCTGATGTGCTGGCGGCGCTGGAGCACTTACCCGAGCATTCTTCGATGGCGGTCGGCATCGCACAGCAGCAAACGGATGCTCAAAAGATACAGAGGCCGCCTGAATATTGGCAGACTGGATAAGAGATGGTGTGATGCTCAGGCAGCAGCGAAGCAACGCATTCTGTGTAACGCTTTGGGACGATCCAAAGCCTGCAACGGGACCATTGCCATGGATCAGGCATTTATTTATCTTGAGCCACGATCGTAGATGAAGGCTGTGGAAGAGAATCGTAACTCCAAAAGAATGCAGTAAGTCGGAAGCGGTCCTTACAATCTCCCCAATTGTTTCGGGCAAGAATTCTATGTTTTCTGTCACTTCGAGTCGAGTGAGAAGATGGATGCCGAGGACAGCAGAAATATGGTGGTGCCGCTGTAATCTTACCATTTTCCTGCGCCTCCCAGACTCGTGTTCAAGTTACCGTACAGTACTCTAGTACAAGTATCACATATCACTTCGGGAAGCAATTGCGAGCAGGCTTGCCGGCAGCATCCCGAAGCGGCCACCGAGTGCCACTTCCCGGCCAATTGAGGGAATTGCCAGAATTGAAGGACGTGAGTGGCAGATCAAACAAGATGGCTGGGATTCCAAGGATTCCAAGGATTCCACCAGGACTGGACTGGACTGGACTGGACTGGACTGGGATCTTGATGAGGAGCCACGTGAAGACGTGCCATTCAACGCGCAGCCCCCAGCCCAAGCGGGGCTCATTGAGCGCTCCGGCAGGCATCCAGCGTCATCTGCATATGCAAGTTGCAACAACAAACAGAAATTCCCAAACAATTTCTCGCACAAAAAACAAAAAAAAAGTATCAAAGCAATCTCTGTCATTTTTCTCTAGAGTCTCATGCAATAACCCGCGCGCCATATCGAGAGTCTTAATTCCTCCCTTTCTTTTGCTGGGCATAAGCTGAAAAAGAAGAGGAATTGCTCGCCCAGCAGCTAGTATCACCGGAAAGCCTTCCGACCCACCCTGGTCCTGTGGGAAGATCACACCAAACCTGCCTTTTGACTTTCACACCGCTTTGAGAGCTCCTCTTTCCCCCAATTCTCGTCGTCGCAGTCGCAGTCTCGTTCACTTCTTTACAGTACTTCGCTTCGACTACTGCCCATCTATCCGTCAATCAGCGTGCACTCATTTCCCTTTTCTTTTGCCGTCGTCATCTTTCGTCTCTTCTGAGACTGTCTCTCCACCCCGCAACAATTTGCACCACCTTTCGCAACAAGGCTGGAGCCTCATTACAAGTTGCAACAAACGCATCAGCATCGACATCTTCTGTAGCCAGAACATTACTCTGGGTGAGTCTATTCGCTTTCATGAGGTTGTTTGCCATCTATCCAAGTCACTGATCCGCGCGCGTTTCACTTCCCCTTCTAAGAGAGATACACCACTCACTTCACTTCGCTTTCAGAGGGGCACAGTTCTCTGGATTGCTCGCATGATCTCCTTTGTCCAGAAACTGCAGAGCTGCAGAGGCCCGATCTCGGAAGTTGGTACGTATCAACAATTTTCTTCCGCCGACAAGTCGTGACGGGCCGGCCCTGAGCCTTCCCCGCCCGCCTTTCCCTTCCTTCCTTTTTCAACTACACACAATCTGGGGTAGTTCCTGCTGAGAAGGAAACACGCCATCTCTATATTTACCCAGACGACTGAAGGTTATTTCTTCTCCTTCTACCTTCACCTCGATTCGCTCAAGATTCCCACTCGATATAAAATATCTCCCTTCCCCTACATCTTATCCCTTCCTCCTACAACCTTCCATCTACATTCTTTCATCCACTTTCAACGCTTTTGCCTTTCCAGCATTCTGATTCTGGCACAGACAATACCTGAACAGCAATCTCTTGGCATTTGCTTCTGCAGACAACCTCTGGTAAGTGTTCCTTGTCTTCAGCATAATTACAACCCATCGCCTTTAGCACTTGCACTCCTTTAGCGTCTGTCATCTTCATCTCGTTGTTGTCGATTACTTCATATCACCTTTGTTGATTTGCTTTCGCCGATCTTTCAAATGCTAATTATTCACCATCGCTCAGATTTCATCCCATCCACAAGTAAACGAATTACCGCATTTGGCGTCATTGTCTCTCGACAGTACAACCGCTCTCGTTTCGAAAACGAGTGACTGCGGGTCGGACACGCGAACCGTTACCCTCAAATCCAATACATATCACATCAACAGACATTGAGACATCGAGATGTCTGGTCGTGGACGTGGCGGCTTTGGTCGTGGAGGCGGGGATCGAGGAGGTGGTGGTTACCGTGGTGGCGGCGGTGACCGCGGAGGAGGATTTCGAGGAGGACGCGGTGGTGGTGCTCCTCGCGGAGGTGGTGCTGGATCTGAAATACGAGTGTTCAGGTAGGCATCAAACATTCTGATTATATAATTTATCTAACACAGGGACAGAGATCCGAACGCTCCTGCCGGATACCCAAATCATGATGCCGCTCTTGCTACCATTGAGGATGGCTTTATGGCCAAGTCCAGAGGCATCGGGGCTATCGCCAACCTGTCAACCGGTACCCAAATGCCCCAGCGTCCAGGCCATGGCACGCTTGGGAAGAAGTTACTAGTCTACGCCAATTACTTCAAAGTCAACTGTCCTAAAGACCTGTTCCTGACTAGATATAACATCGAAATCAGTCCAGAGGCCAAAGGAAAGAAGTTGAGCCGAGTGATTCATCTCCTTCTTGAGATGCCCGAGTTCGCTGGAGAGACCATTGCGACTGAGTGGAAGTCGTTCATTGTCTCTACCAGACCATTGAACATTCCACCAGATTTTACCACTCAGATCCGTTATATGGCGGAGGGGGAGGACGAACCTCTGGAGAGATTCACCACTTACTCCGTTCGACTGGTGACTCCTCTCTCGTTTTCAGTCTCCAACCTCGTCAACCATCTTGCGTCTGTCGAACCTGGCCCTGGTTACGATCAAAAGGCCGAGATCATCCAGGTCTTGAACGCTGTTCTGGGCCATCATCCCCAATCCCATAATGGTGTCGTTTCCATTGGCCAAAACCGACATTTCAGTTTGGATAGGGCTCAAAGCAACGCCAACAACATTAAAGTACTGGGCGGTGGACTGGAATCACTTCGTGGCTACTTTCAGAGTGTTCGCCCTGCTACCGGAGGTCTTCTCCTTAATGTCAACGTCACTCATGGCGTGTTCATTGAGCCTGGCTTGCTCAGTCTTCTGTTTCCCAAGTTGGGCACCGGGAACAAGATCACATTGAATAAGAAGATGAAGCTTGTTCGTGTTCGCGTCACCCATATCCCGCCCAAAAAGAACAAGAAGACCAATGCAGATATCCCCAAAATCAAGACAATTTCCGGCCTCGCTCACCCTCAGGACGGTCGAACGTTGGCACACCCTCCACAAGTTCAATCCCAGGGCGCGGGGCCCAAGAACGTCAAATTCTGGCTCGATGCACCCCCACCTGCTGCCAAGCCTGTCGGTAAGGGCAAGAAGTCTCCAAGATCGTCTGGACAGGCTCTTCCATCAAACACGTACATCAGCGTGTTTGACTACTTCAATAGAAGTGAGTTCAACCTTCATATATTGTACCATAAGCTAACATCCTTTCAGGATATCCGGCAATTCGATTGGATGAACGTCATCCAGTTGTCAACGTTGGAAATCGAGAGAACCCGAGTTACCTTCCTGCTGAAGTCTGTGTGGTACTTCCCGGACAAACAATCAAGCGCAGACTGAGCCCCGACCAGACTGCCAACATGATCTTGTTCGCATGCCGCAAGCCATGGGAAAATGCGAACTCTATCATTGGTGATGGCAGAGAGGTGTTGGGTCTCAATCGCTCTGCCGACTCTATGGCAGTAAGTACTTCTCCTTAGTCCCTAGGACGTCTTGCTAATAACCGTAGTCCAAGATGGGCTTGGTCGTTGCCGCCACTCTGTTGACAGTTGCAGCTCGAGTGTTGGCTTCTCCTCAAATCCTGTACAAGTCGCCACAGAACAAGGAGATGACATTGTCTCCTCGATTTGGTTCCTGGAACATGGCAAATATCAAGTTTCACCTCGGCAGCAATCTCGGCCCCTGGACCTACATATACTTCACGTCGAACAGAGGTTACGATCGATTCAATGAAGCTGATCTCAACCGCACCGTCCTGAACTTCCAGGCTTTCTTGACAAAATCTGGAATCAACGCTGGAGGTCTCATCCAGACACCGCCTCCTCCAACCATTCCACTCTTTGATGGTGAAGAGGCTCGCAATGATGCCACCATCAATCAAATTTTCCGACAAATGCACCTTGCTCAGAAGGGACCAAAGCCTCGATTTGTGCTCTGCGTCCTTCCCTACAACGATGTTGCCATCTACAACAGCATCAAGACTGTGGCGGATACCAGAGCTGGAATCCATACCGTCTGCGTCGTTGGTCAGAAGCTTATGAAGGATCAACGCCAAGACCAGTACTTCGGAAATGTCTCCCTCAAATTCAATCTTAAGGCTGGCGGCATCAATCAAGTCTTGGCTAAAGACAAGATGGGCGTCATTGGCGAAGGCGAGACCATGGTCGTTGGTATTGATGTAACCCACCCTTCTCCTGGATCGAAGGAGAGCGCACCGAGTGTTGCTGGGATTGTAGCCAGCGTCGATAAGTTCCTTGGCCAATGGCCTTGTGACTTCAACATTCAGGAAAGCCGAAAGGAGATGGTTTCCGCTCTTGAAGGCATGATGATGTCTCGTCTTGCTTTATGGCAGAAGCACAATAATGGCAATCTGCCAAAGGCCATCTTGATCTATCGAGACGGTGTTTCTGACGGACAGTACCAACATCTCTTAGATCAAGAGCTTCCCTTGATCCGCAACGCATGTCGGCAAAAGTATCCTGCGGATGCCACAAAGCAAGGTTTCCCGAAGATATCCATCATCGTCTGTGGAAAGCGTCATCATACCCGTTTCTATCCCACCACCGAGGCTAATGCAGACCGATCATCCAACTGTGAACCAGGCACTGTTGTCGATCGTGGAGTGACCGAGGTGCGCAATTGGGACTTCTTCCTCCAACCTCATGCATGCCTGCAAGGTACTGCTCGCACTGCGCACTACTATGTCATCCTTGACGAGATCTTCCGGAGCCGAAGAGTCAAACCACCTCATCAAAACCCTGCTGATGCTTTGGAGGAATTAACTCACAATATGTGCCATCTCTTCGGTCGTGCCACAAAGGCTGTCAGCTTGTGTCCTCCGGCATACTATGCTGATCTCCTTTGCACTCGGTTGAGATGTTACTTGTCTGACCAATTCGACCCTAATGACACTTCAGCTACCCCAAGTGTTGCTAGCGGCGCCACCACTCAAACCAATCTTGACATCAAGATCCCCGACAATCTGAAAGACTCGATGTTCTACATCTAGTCTAGTCAGGACCAACCGTCAACGACCGTCACGAATCTCTTTGCTTCCACATTCGATTTTCGACCCTAGTCACGGCCTCTCATTTACGACTTGCATACCAGAAGATACGAACGATTCTCTACACCCTCTTTGTCTACGGTAGCCCACGGAGTTTTCGTCAGCGATGATCATTGATGAAAGAGACAACTCCTTTACCCGTCTCTTGGTATGAGCGAGCGTTTGCTTTTCGAAAGTTATGATGCTTTCATTTCATAAAGAAAACATCTTCATACCTATTGTGTTTGATTGGCAGCACCCTCTTGAAGCGACAGATTTTGAGCTTCTTCCAGATACTTTTCCCCACGCGCGCTACACTGACAGGCATTGGGCTCCTCTTCTGAGGACTCTTGCCATTGACTGTCTATCGAGCTGTGCGAAGCGGAAGTGGAATTCATAACAATGTTTTCTGCTTCATTAACTCACCAGCGATTCGATTTTTCATGAAGCCAGGCACTTATCGCAGGACTTGGTGGATGTTTATCAACGATAGTCAACTATTTTCTTTGCATAAATCAGAAATGCCATTTCGTTTCGGCGACCAAACCATAGTGTCTTGTAATTGATTCATAGTGATGTGATTATTTGTGTACTTGATTCGTTGTTTTTATTGATATTGTCAGACCTCAATTTGTAAGCCAGGTGAGTTGATGGTCAGGTATGTTTGCTAGTATTATTTTTTGACTTTATTCAATGCGAAGCTTATGTTCATGTCCATGACTTTATAAATGATTCAACAATTCGCACGTGCGATCAAAGATGACCTAGATCATCGTCATTCCTATTGGAATGTGGAATGAAGCTTGCCGAGCTATGAACATCCATACCATCCCGACATCCATTCTTCACACCAAAAGAACTCAACATAACCTCACCTATCTCCTTCTTATCTAAATCCAAAAAAAAATTCCCCATCTATCTATCTATTTCACTTCACTTCTATCCAAAATGCACACCCTCACCCACACCATCCTATCCCTGCTTCTCTTCTGTCTAACAACAACAAACGCATGCATGCACTACAAAGCCACCTTCCCCTTCAACCCCACCCTCCCGTTCGAAGCCTCCATCTCCGACAACCGCATCACGACCTGTTGGATCAGCACTACGTACGCGGAGCACAGGGCGTTGCAGATTGCTGTCAAGGCGCAGAAGAGTGAGGTTAGGGCGATGGGGAAGAAGGGGAAGAGGAGCAATGGGCATTATGTTAGCTTGACGGAGTTGAAGGGGATTAGGGGTGAGCTGGGGGAGGTTAAGGTATGTTTTTTTTTTTTGAACTTGGGGGAGAAGGAGTGTGGGATTAGGGAGGGGGAGGGGAGAGGGGAAGGGGGGAAGGGGGGAAGAGGAAGGGAAAGGGAGAAGAGGGCTAACTAGTGGATGGTGGTAGGGAATGAAAATGCTAGATGAGGAGGAGTTGAAAGGAAGGTATAGGACGTACGGGCAGAAGAAGGGACTTGATGTCCCGGCCAACGAGAAGGAGGCGGGGTTTCTGCCGTGGGAGTTTGAGTGTTTGCGTTTGTCTTCCCTTCTTCCTTTCCTTCCTCCTTCTCCTCCCCTTTCCTCCTCTTTCTCTTCCGTTCCTTTTTTCCATCTTTTAGTAAGAAATAATAAATGCTAACAAGGGGAATAGAAGGGTACAAAGCCCACGCAAACGTAGGCGCGCGAACGGTCACTTATATAGCCCACGGACAGGAGTTCTATTTTATTCCCAAGGAGAAGGAAGATGTGGTGGGGGAGAAGTGGGTTTATGATCTCAAGCTGTGGTGTGGGAAGCCCGGGAAGGGGGGGTTGATCGCTCCTTGAGACTGGGGGAGGAGGAGATGTGTTGCGTTGTTGAGATGAATGGATTTATGAGTAGATAATCTGAAGTTTTTTTTACCTTCGATGCTGAGGTTGCTGGCTTATGTCTAAGTTGTTGTGTTTAACGGAGCACAAGGTCGGTGGTAAGCTGGTCTTAGATAATCCAGGTCAAGTTGTATGGTTCTGGTGAGAGACGTGTAAACATCGCCTGGCTCGAGTAATTAACTTTATCTACATACTCCATTCTGGGGGCAGTCCCTCAGTGACCAACGCGAGACGGTACATATGTAGCAAAACACCGACTCTTGAAGCTGTGAAGTCTTTCGTTGCTTGCTCGGATCTTGGGGACGTGTTTGGGAGGGGGTTAAGCGAGGAAGGGACAGGACTCGCTTGTTTGTGATTGGGGTGATTCTTCTTTTGTTATTGTATTGATTAGTTGATAATGTGTTTATACAATCATCAAGTGCTGTATTTATTTTTTGCGTTCACTCTTCGTCATTTAGCATACTTTGTTTCATCATTGTATTACCCACAACCCCTCAGTCACTCACTAACTCTTCACTCACGAAATGTGCGTCCTCCACAAAACAAAACATAAAACCTGTTCATGCATAGATTTCAGCATCCAACGCTGTCCGCGCTGTCCAGAGCAAGGTTTTGAGATGTGTGTGGATTACACGAAAAGTGTAGAGTGGAAGCAAGGGAATTGTATGGCTAGTTGTTGGTCTCCGAGAGGCTCGGATGAGGATAGGGAAAGAGAGGGAATGAGTATCTGTGAAAGACTAGCTATATTTTTCGGTGGGTGGGGAGGAAACGACGGGGAATTAGACGTGCGTGAAGGATTATTGTTTTTGTAAATAAATGGATGAGTATGGATTCGTATCGTATGAGTACTTTCTATGAATCATCTGGGTATTCACACTGGCGTGACTCGTCCCCAATGTGGAAGGAAGCCCTTTCCTTTCTTCAACTTCAAGTCATGAGCATGAAGTCACGTCATCTACGAAAATACCGACAAAGAATTTCTCAACTTGAAATTTGAAAATCGAGCAAGAAAGAAACAAAGAGATCAACATGTGCGAAGAAATTAAAAACGATACTTCGAGCGCAAAGAGTGCAGACAGCGCGGACAGCGCAGAATGCGCAAAAGTCGCACATTGTCCCGCTTTCATCTACGTCGCAGCGTATGCCAAGGAACATGGCGAGAAGGCTCCGGATTATAAGTATTGCGCTTATTATGATCCGACGAAGGGAAGTGGTGCCGGAAAGGAGAATAAGAAATAAGGATGGGTTGGTGCAAAGGCGGGACATTGGGAGATGAAGGTATGACGTTTGTTTGTACGAAAGTTCATGAATGGAGTTGACGAGATGCAGGAATGAATGATGGAGATGTGAATCATTAGGATGGCTTTGGTGTTATTGTTGCTGGGAATCACTCGCTCGCTACTCAATCAAATTTGCTTTCGTTGAGTTTGGAGATGGCGTTGCTAGGAATAACTTACTCACTACTCAATCAATAAAAACTCCTTATATCCTCCACCACCACCCATCTATCTCCTTCTCCTCACCAATCCCAGTCTCTGCATCAATAGAAAAGAATGTGCACCCAAACCCTCTCAACCTTCACCCACTGCCCCTGCCGTCTTTCCCGCGTAACTCTCTGCCCCCCCTTCCGCCAAAAAGAAGAGCGAGCATGCCCACACCTCGAACAAGTCCGAGAAGCGCTAGATGTCGATGATATACTGGGCTGGATCGATCACAGGAATTGTAAGACTCTGAAGACTGTGGATGAAGTGGTGGTAGGCACGTGTGGAATGGCGGAGGGGGGTGGGTGTCTTTATGTCAAGGGGAATTTGAGGTTGAATGATAGCGTGAGGGGGGTGGGAAATCGGAGGGGGTGATGGTGTGGTGATGAGTGGTGGAGATTGTTTGCGATTTTGGTGGTTAGAGGATAGCTAGGATATCAAGCTTTGTGAAAAGAGAACCTAGACCCCAACTTCCTAGAACTCCGATACCGCCAATAACGAAAGTCTTGATCACGCCGCTGACTTTCCAGTCGTCGAACCAGGCTTGGATACCGACTAGAAGAACAGGATGTACTAAGAAGGCTGCATATTGATATCTGCCCACATTTCCCCATTGTCTTCGTAAAATTTCCTTGCGCTTGAATAGATCCAATAGGTAAGTACCGATCAAATACCCCGTCGTCTCATTCCAGACCGCATATGAAGCTGCCACGAGGTTCATCCCACCGTGTATATCCTCGAATTTATAATCGTGGGGATAGAGACACAGCAAGCCGATCAGACTGAGACCAGATGTAACAGAAGCTGCCAAGAGCCATTCCCGTTGAGATTCGGTGGCACTATGAGTAGACGTCCTGGATGAGCGAGCACCAAGGACATAGGATGCTATATATTGAGGCAGATATCCTAGCTCGAGGTTTAAGGGCGTGTAATCTCTCCCCAACGGAAACGGGATTCTGATCAAGAAGTTGGCTAGGATGTCTAGCGTCATGGCTTGTTGAAAGTCCCAATGAAAATCGAGTTTTTGGAATTGTGGCTTGAAGAGAGCGTGTATGGAGTCAAAGACCAAAAGTAAAGAGTTGAACCATAGTGGACCTCTGACACTTCTTGGACTTTTGACATGTCTAATGAATGTATCCTGGATCTGGGTGCCAGAAAGTTGTCTTCCACGACAGACACTTACGAGTAATGTCTGAGCAGGTGGTGCGAGCAGAGAATACGCAGCACAAGGAACGCCTAACCTCCACCATCTCCCGGACAAGAACTCTGAAGGTGCTTTCTTTTGCAGACTTTGGAAGGTCAGGAGACCAGAGAGGTAGAAAAATGTGCCCATGAAGAAAGTTTGGTTGGTGGCGTTGAATGCCACGAGGGTTGGTGAGGACGCGGATGGGTAGTGGGGAGAGATGTATGGCCATGAGCCGAGACCACCGTAGGGGATTGAGGTGTGGTGGAGGATTGTGAGGACTGTTAGGGTGGTTCTGAGGTTTGTGAGGCTGTGGTCTTTGGGTGATGCTTGGGGTTTGGAGAAGGTTGGTGCCATGTTGGGAAACCGGACGAGGACATGGGAGAAGGAAATGTAGAATGGAATGAGAGGAGTTTTTTATATGACATGATATGAACACGCTTATGTTGAAGACAAGTAGAGACAAGATACTATTACACGGTCGTGAGAGAAACTTATGTAAGATGGGATAGACAATTGCTTAGGTAAGTTGATAATTTGGGCAAATCACAACTTGGACTAAAGAATAAGTTTGCCAAGCTTGGCTGCCTGAAAATGCAAGCTGACGAGGGAGAGAAATACCATATCAGAATATTTGAACTCTCCAACTTATGGTCCTCAAGTTTTTGGGGAGAGTGAAGCCAGCTCATCCCCTCGTTACCAAGAATCGACCAAAATGAAGAAATACCGACATTCCCCCATTCTTAATATCTTCAGGGTAATTTCTGAGGATCTCTGACCATGCAGAATAGCTTACACACCTCTCCCTCATCATCACAATCCATATCTTTCACAAAATGAAACCCCATAGCCTCGTAAATTTTCATGTTCGGCAAATCTCGACTCGACTCCAAGTAGCATTTCCTTCCTTCGGCATCTGCTTTCTTGGTGACCTCTCTGGCAAGCAACTTGCCGATACCTTTCCCTTGATGGGAAGGCGACACAACCATGATATTGAGAAAATAGTAGCCTTTGGGATCAGTCCAGATCTCAGATTGGGCTTCTGCTTGCTTGGTTTTCCAAATGTAATACCTCTGTCCAAAGAATGGTCAGCTTGTTCTGTCTCGGGGTATTCTGAAGCATGAGCCAATTTTCAAAACTCAGTGAAAATATATCAGATGAAGACGAAGTACAGAGCGTCAGAGAACAACGGCGCCATTACAGCACGCATAGACAAAATGACAGCTGTCTTGCATCGATCTTGGAACAGTATGAACCACGAACAAAGTCTGACCACCGCTCCCATTTCCCGATGAACAAGTTTGAAGTCAGATCACTTGATCTCATCCAGCGACAATAGGCCCGAACCGTGAAGAAAATTCCATCGTCACATCTCCTCTCCATCGAATGTTTCACCCCAACCCAGTGAAACAAAATGCCTCAACCTCGCTAAAGTCACTCACCTTAACATTCAACCCTCCTCTCCCATACCATAAATTCATAACCACCTGAGAACCCCACAATCTCCACCCTTCAATCCATTCTCCCCACGTCTCTTTCAGCTCAGCAGGCCGCGGAGGCATCCACATCGCAATGCCCAAAACATTGCCATCTGGATCATCAGAGTCTTTGGCTACGTAGAAGAGAGCATTGCGTATCCCCCAGTGGCATCGTATGCCGAGAGAAACACGGTTTCGATTGAGGTTAAGCTTTACGTGGGATCGTCAGCCAAGCACTGGAAGCTTTCGAGACGTGCAGAAATCAAGGCAGAGAAGGAATAGGGGGAGAAGAGAGGCGTGTCCTCATGTGATCGGCAAGCAGCTCTGCCTCAATCGAGGCTGACTTGACGTGGAGGAGTAGGTTGAAACGAGCAGGCCACTCAACAAGAAGAATCAGAGAAACACATTCGTAAGCATCACCTGATCCAGCTCGAATCTGCCTTGGTACTCGTCAAGAGCGCCTTGAGTTCAAATCCATGAGGTTGAAACAAGAATGTTTATGCGAGACCATTTGACGCGAAGCGCCAAGATATGCCTTCTCTCCACATTCTTTTTTCATCTTGAGATGATGGATGCGATGATTCTTTCTGATCGGATGGCATGTGGGTTGCGAGATCTGCTATGTGCGAGATAATTGATGGATCATGGATCTCACCTTGCTTCGATCGTTGTAGACCCATTGGTTGTATGGGTCCTCTGCAAATGCTTCCTGGATGGCGGTTACGGCGCCTGGGATGTCGGGTTCTGTCAGAGGGAGGACATGTATTGGCATTTTGATCTGATGGAGTCTGTAATGGTGGAGTGACAGGTTGATGGTAAGGTTTTTGTAAGCCAAGTATCAAGTCAAATCCTCTTCACCTCCAGCAATGAAGCTGTGCTGTTTGAAGAATGGGGATGCTGCATCGCGATAAGGCTTGATGATAAGCTGAAATCGTGGCTTGAATTAGCTTAGGACATTCAATCATCACCAGTACTTCCTTCTTCGTTCACACTCTCAACTTACTCTCATCGAACGTGCTTGCGCTGTTCACAGAATTGACTTTATCGCACGTTTCGACTCGGAGATTTTCATGCTTAACAACCCGAGATCCTCGAAACCTACCTACTCTCACATATATTGTGTTTTCATTATTGCCCGGCTTCCAAGTGAAGCATCTGCAATCGCGAGGTGTGTGTGTGTCAAGTTGGCATCTTCGGAGGAACATCCTCCTCAATCATGGTACAGATGGAATCATTGTGTGTATGCACTGGAAGGAACGGCGGATCGTTCATTTCCGCCTATGCAGACGTTCGGCATCTCACAAAATATGCTCGTCGTTCTCTCGGAAGTCAATATCCTCCTACTTCCTGTCTCACATGATCAGGAGTCTTCGATACTCTGAAGCATTGTACGACTCATAGTCGGGCATCTGTGCGATGCCATTGGAATCTACACAGTATTTCCTGCTCATAGCGCTTGCACCCGATTCAGAGGGACCGTTTATATATATGCTTTCATTCATATGAACTCGGCTCCTTCATGCCTCTTCGTGATCTGATCTGCAAGTACGGGTCGAGTCATGCCGTCTCGCAGCTTGAGCAGAAAACATCGCGAAGGGGTTCACAACATTGGGCGATTGTTTATGTATAAGCTTTCTCGGTATAAGCTCTCCATGAGTCCACTATGATGTTGTACCACATGATTTGGAAGCATGGTAAGAATTACAGTTCGCATCTGCATATGCTCGGGTTCCTTTTCATAACTTTCGAGAAGATAACCTTACTGTACGAAAGGCTCAGGATGCACAGCCAAGTCCTTCATCTCTCGTCGCTTTTTGAAGTAAGAACAAAACAGCTTCGAGCAGCTTATCTCGCGTGCATCTTATTTCTCCGACCACGAGTTTCGCATGAAGACATTAATGAGACCGTTTGCATGATTTCTCTGAAAACCACACGGGACGACGTTTTGATGTTATTGTGGCGTGAAGTGCGCCGTTACGACCTGCTCTCAGCGTGCGGTGGTTTCCAGTCCTCCCAGCAAAACGGCCGCGCTTCATTCGCCGCAGCAGCAGCTGGCATGCTGGCATTCCAGAAGCACGCATATCAGTCGCTGCGCATCTTTATCCGCTGCCGAACAAAGTTGTGTGAGATCTGGTGTCTCTGGGTGTCTTCTGGGTGTCTCTGGCAGAGAGCATTGCACAGACAGCATTCTGAAACAGGGGCATCCGCCCCCGAAACACAACGCCTGTCTCGCCAGGCCCTACTGCATCACTATGCCTGCATCCACCCACTACGAAGTACAGCACCACCATCGACCACAGCACGATTGAGTTCCACACCCAAACCAGCCAAACCAGCGCATCCAGAGCCTGACAACTCCCTCTCTTGGCAACCTTCGAGGCTTTGCACCTCCACCGCCCTTGCGACTCTGCAGAGATCCTGGACTGCACCACCTACCTAGTCTTCACAATGCTTGATCCTGCCTGATGATCGACCCGCAAGATTCGTTCCATCATGACGCCGCTTCTCATTGGCAAAGTCCCTGGTTCTGCGGCTGCTCTGCCCTGCACATGGTGCGAGGCCTCAGATCACTGCAGTCGCAGCTTGTCATACTGTAACGCAATAAGCGAGTCCAGCTTTAGGGGAAGCTTATTCGGGGGTGTTGCATGTACCAATCCTGCGTGTCGTGACTTTCATGTGCTAAGAATTCCAGTCCCAGGTCCACGATGGCACGAACCAGAAAGCCCCCCCTCCGTGCGTCGTCCACCGAACTCGCACTCTGAGGCTGGCCCTGAGACCCGCTTTCTCCTCCCCTCGTCTTTCTTCATAGACCCTCGCTTCCCTCTTTATGCCGACTCCTGGTGTACACCTGGCTGTGGCGTCTTGATGACCGTTGCCGATCGTCGAATCTGATACATTCTTCTCCCTCTCCTGCTCTTGGATCTTCTTCCATCTCTCTTCCTCACCACGACTGGCTCGTGATTTTTTTATTCTTGTGCTGGGTTTTGCTCGAAGTGGTAGAGATTTGCAATCATTACGTTCTAACAGCTGGTCTATCTTTTGAAGATTCCATCATATGCTGGACACCTCTCACATTTTGGCGGACGACAACAAGGGCCATTGAGCGCCTGGGCAGAGGATGAATACGACGATGGCACCAATGGATCAATTACGGCAGGACACATTAGAAGAATTGAGAAGGCGAGACGATTTGAGGCATGCGGCATCGTTAAGGCGGAGGGATGGAGGAAACGGAGCTGGTGGCAAGGGAGGTGAAGGAAAGAGAGGGGACGGAAACGGTGATGATAATGGTGGCGGAGGAGGAGGCGGTGGGGGAAACAGCGGGAATGGAGGGGGAGGTGGTGGGAATGGGAATGGCAACGGTGGAGGACCAGATTCGAATGGCAATGGTGGAGATGGGAAGAACAACAACAACAATGAAAAGAACGGCGGAGGAAGCGACAACCAGAAGCACAACAGTAGTCCTCCGGCAGCAGCAAACGAACCGTCGCCACCACCAACCATTGTTTCAACTACTCCCACAACTGTTGTTTTGATCTCGACGACCACTGCTCCTGCAATAGCAGCAACCTCGTCATCCAATGTAGGATTCTTCTCGTGTGAGATAATGTTCCCATAAACTAACTCGACTAGACTCTCGTTTCGACATTCTTCCCTATTACCCCATCTACTACACCATTCCCCACATTGAGTGCCTCTGCGTTTAGCAACCCTCCGGACTCTTCAAGCCAACCTCGAAAAGGCCTTTCAGATGATCCCGACTTTCCCCCAAGCAGAATTCCCAAGACGATTACCGCTACAACTACATCATCAATGTTCCTCGTTCCAGAGTCCGCATTGGCATCTTCTACGTCGTCGGCAAATCCCTCAGGCATTAACAACAATGACAACAACAATCATCATCCTTCTTCGAAAGCCAAACATGGTCCTGGTGATTTGTCACCGCTAGCTCAACATCTTCTGATTGCTGCTGGTGCCATAGGTAGTACTTTCCTCGTTCAATGCAAAATCCACATGACTAACTTTTTCAGGTGCCTTCATTATTGTCGTAGCAGGAATTTACTTCCTGACTCGAGTACGAAAGATAGATCTTCTCGCATTCTTTCGCAATCGCAAGTTTGGCAAAGGTGGTGCTCGTGGATGGTATGGCTGGAGAAAAGAGGAGACAGACTACATGTCAGAACCTCCTCCAAAGTACTCTGGCGAAGTATATCCACCTGAAAAGACCATTCCTGCTCAGCAACAATTTGACGCTTTCTACACACCAACGGCTATGCCACCAATGGCAAACCCAGCTTCTTCTGCTAATGCGTTGGCACGATCAGATTCTGGACGTCAAGACATAGTCCGTGAAGCTCTATTAGACAACCCTGCACCCTTCGGAACTTCACCAGCTCCACAACCTGCCGCTCTCTCAGCAACAGAGAACTTTTACGGTGTTGCTGCTCAGCCTACTCCCCTTTCTCGCCAACCCGGCACACAAAATTCACAGAGCACCTTCGTTTCTCAGCCAAGTTCAAATTACAACAACACAGGCACACAAAATACTTTCCTAACAATGAACACGATGAGGACTGTCCAGACACAGGACGCATATGATCCAAATCAGAGAGAACCCAATCATCTCAGCTATCTTTCATCGCTATCTTCTGGTTTCGGCGACGGTCTCATCATTCCTGAATCAACAGTAGTTGGAGGAGGACGACAGAGCTACCGTCAATCGAAGGCGCCCGGAGCAGGAAGGTTCTCATGGATGACATCCAACCGAGGATCCAGAGCTCCAGCATATGGTGACAGAGATACCGTATACACGACCGCTTCCATCGAATCGGCACCAAGATTCAGAACCGTCAACTCATGGGTAGCTCAGCAAGCTGGACGGGTAGAGCGTCAACAGGATGTCCCGGCAATGCCTTCAATTCCAGCGCCTCTGATCCCAGCACCCCTCCAAATCGGAGTAGGAGTTGATCACCAACGGAAAGCGAGTGAGGACCCAGCATTCCGCCAGCATCCAGGCGAAGAGATAGAAATCTCGCGAGGCTCTCGAGTGCCAAGTTCGATCTTGGACAGGAAAGTTGGTGGTGTTAATTAGGAGACTTTCTCACGAGAACCATTCTTTTTTATTTTTACAGGGTGGAATCTCGGTTCTGTGTATATATCAAAAATCTTGGGGTCGCGGGCCTGGTGCCTGGTAGACTGAAAATATTCGGCATAGCGTGGAGTTGTGGTGGAAGAGTTGGATGATTGAAATTATTTTAATGTCCAGATGAATAGGAGGGATCGGAAGATCAGAAGATATTTTACCATAAGACTGAATAATCAAAGTCTTGAGCTGCTATCTGATTTTCAAGCGTGAATCATTCGTTGCGTGAGTTTCTATTTTGACTCGAGATGTTGAGGTGGGAAGAGTGATTCATGCTTTAAGAGTGGTTCAGTCGAGAACAGATATTGGCAGACAACTCAACACCGCAAGTCTAAAGAAATGAGCTTGAATAAAGCTTCCATAGCAAACTCTCGCCTCAATTCTCATATTCATGAGATCATTGCCAAAGAAAGCCTTGGGCTTGATTCCAGACACGTGAACCATTTGGAACCTCATGCGGCCGATGCGAACGGTCTAAATTTAGACCGAAGCTCAAGTACGTCCGTACAAAGACATAAACTCAGCCTCATTCACTACGCATTCTTGACTCGCCAGCCCCGCGAACTGCGCAATCATTGCCAAGCAAACCTTCTTCATCTTGCTATGTCGATCATGATCTTCGACTTTAACAATTATTGCACGAATTCATCCCCGACTTGACGAAATCAAGCTTGTCCTCCGACAGCCTCCCGTTCGTGATACTCGAAACAAACCTTGGTGCTACTGCAGCCACAAGCCAAGATGTTGGACGAGAACTTACCAACGTTCTACCTGAAGCCTTCTTCCGACAACCCTCTCTCCAGCACCATCTTCCTGAGCGAGCACGGTTCTGAACTTCAGCCTGAATACACGCTTCGGCGTCCAGATCCAAAGCTCCCAGGTTCCAAAAACTGCTATGCAGTAGCTCTCTACGACTCTTACAACCCAGAAGTGCTGTACGCAGAAGTTCTGGTGCATCCAGAATGGCAGGCTCCAACACTCTCAGCAGCAGAGATCCGAGCTCAGAATGGCATACCTCCACCACCCGTACCGATCGTCCCGAACCAGTTTGCTGTTCAGCTGTATAATCCAGATCAGCAAGTGATGGTTAGGCAGATTCCAGGGACAACGTTCACTCCAGCACATTGGGAGTTTGAGATGCCACAGACCAGCTTTCGAACACCGTCCGCCTCTGCACTTGACCGAAGTCAAAGTGACCCCGCCGCCTCAGACATCACACCGAAGATTAGCTTCAAGTGGAAGAGAGACGGGAAATTGTCGAAGGATATATCATGTTTCCTGTATGGGAAATCGACGGATGGGAAGAAGAACAAGGATCCTGATATCGTGGTTGCTATGTACAAGAACAGCAATCTTACGGTCTACCAACCGAATATGCATCGAGTGGAGGTCGAAGATACAAAGGGATTAGAGGTTGTGTTGATACTGGGTGCTGCGGTTATCAAAGACATATACTTTAACGCAAGCAGAGAGCTATTCAACATTGGAGCTCCTGGCGTGAATGCCCCTCCTGTGAACACGAAGCGAAAGAACAGCGGTCCAGTCATAGCTGGAAAACCAGCTACACCACCCGTCATGTCCGGAGCGGTCCTACCTCCCAGGACAGCCGTACCAGCCTCCCAAATCCCTCCTCAGCAACCCCCAAGACATGCTCAACAGTCAATATCCAGACCCCCCGCCGCAGATCCTCGCACGCAGTGGGAAATCGACGCCGAGACCGAGCGACTGAAAAAGGTAGTCGAAGCCGAAGACAAAGCCCGCGAGAAAGCCGAACGCGCAGAGGAAAAACGCATCAGGAAAATGCTGGAACAAGAAGAAAAGGAGGCCCGCAAACGCCAAGCGGAAGTCGACAAAGAGACCGAACGGGAGACCGAACGGCTGAGAAAGCAGTACGGTGTCCCCGCCGCCGCCGCTGCTGGACCTAGCGTCTCCTTCTCTCCATCACTGCCGCAGAGACCTCAACAGCAAGGAATGCCGCAATGGCAAAGCGCGCCGCATTCGCAGCCTCCTCCTGTGATGAGGCCGCAGAGCACGCCATCGGGACCGGGACCGTCGGTTAATACGTGGTTGCAGAGGCCGGCGCAGAATTCGTCGCCGTATCTGCAGGCGCCGGGGAATGGGACGGCGAGCTCGAGTGGGTTCTTTGGGTTGGGGGGGAAGAAGATGCAGAAGAAGAGGTCGGTGTTTTTCTAATTAGCGTTGTCTTATTCATATGGGTGGTGTTTGGGGTTGCATTAGATGGAGTTTTTATACTGTTGCGATTTTATGAGTCGTAGGGACGATGGCTATGATGAGATGATATGAAATGCTAAAGATTTATATGCCAGTCTCGCGTTCATCATGGTGTGAGGTTTTGAGGAGCGTCTGGTTGTAGTGCTTCTCTTTACATTTTCATCTGCTTCCTTCTGCCCGTAAAGATTAGGGGTTTAAAGGAAGTATATTTCACGTAAGTATTGTTGTTTTGTTGCACGTCGCAATGAAAGTGCTCAGCAAGTGCTTAGCAAGTACCCGAGAAGTGCTGAGAAAGTGCTGAGAAGGTGCTAAGAACCAACAACGAACAAAGGCGGCCGTACACAACTCACAGCTGGTTGTGTTTATTGCACGTCGCACCTTGAAGGACTTTTAATGTGCCTTGAAAGCGCTGTGAAAGTGCTAGTAATGTACAAATTTCCCCCGTCTACCTCGCTTGCCCATTAAATAAGCGAGGGTGACTTAGCCACTCTTCTCCAGTACCGTCTGTACATGAGGTCTCTAATATGAAGTAGATAAATCCACTTTATTCATGTCTTTTTTTCTGGTATTCGGCAATGTTTTCTTGGGATTGAGATACACTCCATGTATTTTGGGTTATGATGTGAAAAGACCAAAGTCGTGAGTGCTTTATTACTATGCTTCACCTTATGATTCCATGGCTCACTGCTCCATGATCCACACATGAAGCCCAGAGCTTCTAGTCCATCGTTCACCCCCCTTGCTCTTCCCAACGACTTGAAACTATTTCTGATCTCCATCCAGAAACGTGCTTGATACAAAAATCCATGTCTTCATCATCCTCAACAATTAAAGTCTCCCGGGGTTCTTATCCGAAGCCACTTCCGGGGAGCAGTCAAGTTGCTTACGCAATTGGTAAGAAAGGAAGAGGCTCTTACCCCTGAATCTCCTGGAGCGAGAATCGCTTTCTCCGCCAAAAACAAGGGGGAAAGAAAGCTTGATTCCTCGCAAGTTTTTGTTGGAGGGGGGCTGTCTTTGAATAAGTACGCAACTATGCTGGGAAGGAAGTCTGGAAGCGAGTCAACTATGTGAAGAGAGGATAGGACATGTTTGTGGCGGAAATAGATGTAAAAAAGGGCTATAATGCTACCTGGAAGCTATAACCTATGTTGATAGGATATTAGTTAGCCTTGGGTTTTCTGAAGTTGATGGGGAGTAGTTGCTTTTTTATGTTTTTGTAGAGCTTGGCAGTGTTGGTTTGAAATAGGGGTAGAGTAATAGAGGCGCTAAGAGGTGTGAAGGTGGTGAGAGACTAGAGTGGGTTTGAGGGGGAAGAAGAGCTCGTTTGGGAGGAGGGGATAGATGATGGACTGGAAGGTATGGGGTTTATGAGTAAAAGTGTGGATTATGTAGTACGACACGTAAATCATGAGATTGGGGATCTGAGTTTCTCATGAATTTGTTACTTTATTCCTCTCCAATTACTACGTTACGCTCAATGATTTTTCACGTCTTCCTTACTTATCAGTCTTCATCACCGCAACTGTCCCTTCAACAATCATCAATCTAGCTGACATACGCTCTCAATCCTCTCTCCTTTACTTATTAGCCTTCATCAACGCAACTTCACCCTCCATGATCATCAATCTAGCTGACATATGCTCAACGGCATTGGTAAGTTGCATAATACTTCCTTCCAAGCCAACGGGGGCAGGAGCAGCCGGAGCAGGTGCAGGTGTAACAGCGGCACTGACAACTCTCTTTCGAGAAGGAGCCCTAGCCTTCTTGACCGGAGAACCACCCTGAGAACTATCAACTGACGACTTTCTCTTTCCCTTTGCACTCTTGCCCTTACTCTCAGGATCAGGGAAGTTTCCGCGAAGGTGCACAGGCATATCAGGAGCCTTTGGGATATGGATATCTCGAGGATCGGAATGGATTTCCGTAGCTTGCGAGTAAGCGAAAGCAGCCTTGCGCATAACGAGCTCCTGAGCCTCGATCTTGGACCAATTCTCCTTCCAGTCCTCGTGCCAAGCCTGGCGAGCAGCTTCGGCCTCCTCAGACTTGTCGTTGGGGTCAACGGGGCAGAAACCCTTGGTGGGGATAAAGGGGAACATGACGTCCTCGGCGTGCTGGTAGTCGGGGCCAAGTTGTTGGCGTGCGAGCGTGCCCATGCGCGCGTGCTCCATGTAGATGGCCATGGCGTCCGGGCCGTGCAGCTTGGCGACCATGTCCTCGAGGTGCTGGTCGGCTTCTGCTTTCTTGCCGTCGCGGACGAGCTGCTGGAATATGAGACAGTCGGCGCGAGCGCGGAGGTGGGAGGGGGAGTTGTTCAGCTCGTCCATCATCTTGGCGGCGGATTTAAGCTTCTTGGGGTCGATGTAGACTTTCTCTGCAACCCAGCCCTTCATGGTGTTGACCATTGCCTTAGCTTGATCGGAACCAGGTTCAATGCCTAACTCCTTGACCATGGCGACATACTCTTCAGCTCGCGAAGCCGAAGCCGAAGCGTCATATGGGACTGGCTCTGGTTGACCTAGCTGCTTTCTTCGGTTTCGAAGGAAGGCTCGGGCCTCTTCTGTGTTCTTTCGGCGAGTCTCTTCATCAGAATCAGTGCCTTGATATTGACCAGCTGTTGGCAATGTAGCACCACCAATTTGTTGAAAGCTACCGGAAGCGTTGAATGGATCACCCAAAGTAGGTTGAGGATAGCCCAATTGAGGAGGAAGGACAGGACCACCTTGTCCAGCACCATACCAAGCGTGACCAGAAACTTGAGGAGCACCATACAAAGCGTTGCCAGAGACTTGAGGAGCACCGAACATTTGAGTACCAGGATAGCCATTCCTGTTAGGAGCAGCCATAACGCGACCTTGCTGAGGACTAGGATAGCCGTTCATGCTAGGAGAAGACATTACACGACGTTGTTGGGGGCTAGGGCGACCGATGTTTGGATATGGATTAACTGGGCCTTGTTGTTGAGGATCGGGATAGCTACCCATTTCAGGGGAAGGAGTAGCACCACCACCTTGCTGAGGACGATTGCCAGCATGGACATAGACTGGAGGAGGACCACCTGATTGCGAGCCATCCATGTTAGCAATAGCCAGAACACCACCTGGTTGTTGACCACCACGCAGCTGAGAAATGGTTACAACACGATCATTGACATCCCTAGTAGTAGTCTGGATACGGTAGTTACCACCAGATGGCGGGCTTCCATAAGGACTCTTGTAAAGAGCGGATTGTGCAGACGGGCCAGCGCGTTGTGGGGGAGTAACTGGTTGTTGAGCAGCAGTGATGGTATTGACAGGTGTTGCCGCCCCGCCACGAGCTTGGACGGTAGTCGTAGAAGTAGTCTTAGCTTCACTGACTGTGGCAGAAGTTCCGATTTCAGACTTATTGACCGTAGGTGGCGATGGTTTGCATGGGAAAGGCAAGTTACCAATCATCTGGAAACGACCGTTACCATTGGTGGAGTCCTCAACTGGAGTCTTGCCTCGGCCACGAGATTCCTCATCCTTCTGTTTGTTCTTCTTTTGCTTCTCGGGAGGAGAGATAGGACCATCGATTTGTGGGATACCACCAGCACCAGAACCACCATTGCCGCGGCTTGTAGCTTCGCGCTTGCCGAAGTTTTGGACTTGTTTAAGAAGCTCTTGCTCCTTGAATGCAGCGGTACGAGGAGTGTCGGTGGACTAGAAAATCAGCATGTTTCTCAGGTGAACGCTGAGAGATAACTCACAGGAAGCATAGCGTAGAGAAGATTAAGGCGTTTTTGGATCTCATTCGGGGACAGGACGTCGTTGGACCTGTCTGCAAAGAAATCACGGTCGGAGGTAAGAGGCTGGTTGGTATAGACACCCGGAATGGGTTCAGTGACGAAGTTACCATCCTTGCCCACTTTGATCGTCAATGCGGGCTTGAAGCGACCTTTGGAGGGGTGGTCTCCTGGCTCTGCTCCGGAGGTCGAGGATTCGGGGGCATTGGTGGGTTCTTCAGCTGGAGCGGGAGTGGTGGAGGTGGCTTCAGTGTTCTTCATCTCTTGATCGAAGGTGGCATTCATAGGAGATGGGGCAGGCTTGAAAGTCAGCATGCAAAAAGCAGCATTCGAGAGTAGAAGATTTACAAAATCTCCAAAGAGTGCATTGATTTCCTCAGCACTGAGATTGCCACGGAGAGCGGCAGATGGAAGAGGCTTGAAAGTCAGCATGCGCAAAGCAGTATTCGAGAACAGAAAACCTACAGTATCTCCGAAGAGTTCATTGAAATCCGGACGGCGACTCCAGAGCGCGGGAGATGGAATAGGCTTGAAAGTCAGCATATGAGCGGAATCTGGGGGAGAGCAAGAAGCTTACAGTGACAAAATTGGCGAGGTAGTCCAACGTCTCTTGATCTCCTTGCTCTAGAGCCATCTGACGAGTTAGTCGGTGCGGAAAGACGCGCGGGAACATAAGACACTTACTGCCTTGAACTGTGCAAGCTTTTCTCGGTACTCTTCATCGGTCAACGGTAGCTCGAAGGACTCATGACCGGGTTCACACATCTTGGAAGTAGTGCTAGGGGAAGGTACAAGAATTGGGAAAGCTCAATTGCGCAAGTATTGGTGTACAAAGAAGTTGGGGAACTGTTGGTACAGAAGTGGTTGTGCGAAAGCTTGATGGATGGAGAGGAAAGGTTTGTGGGAAAGGAGATGGGTGCGAGGTGGAAAAAATTTTGGTGCTAAGGTTTTTTGAAAAAGGTAAATCTTATGGGTGTTGGAGAGGGTTGAAGGTGAGGTTGTGACGAGGCTGCGAGACGCGTTGGGAGTTGAGGTTCATGAGTTCACTTTCAGCAGAGGCAAAGATTTGATGTCACGTAGTAGGTATGTGGGTAAGCAGCTTGAATACCATTAAGGCAGCTCTTTGGTTATGAGGCTATTTAATTCTACGATTGAGGTTTCGTCTTCGGATATTCAGAGATATGGTCGCGTCTACATCACAGCATATCAGCACCATCTCCGCGATACGCTCTTTGGAGCCTCAAAGCGTCAATTGGTACCGCACTCTACTGCTAAAAGACTGATGTCTCTGTGTCTTGGATGGTATATTCTTGAGATATGGGAGGGAGTTGAGCTCTGCAAATGTTCGTCAGCACCAGAGTTGAACTCGCTTAAAAAGGGGAAAAGTCTTGGCAGCAGAACGGACGTTCAGCTGCTAATACGACGTCACTTTTCACACTATGCTTCCCATGATGATAGTCTAGTATGCTTTGAAAGTATAATCTTGTTCCTAAATGATTTTGCTGGAGGCGAGGTCTGCCCCAAATATTAGCTGCCTCAGGCATGAAAGTCTGAGTGCTCAAAGTGTAGACTCGGTCAAAAAGATGTTGACAGCAGATGAACATATTCTTTGTAAAGCAGAGATGCTCGGAACATCTCCTTGGTGGTTCACCTGAAATGGTTCCATGCGGAAAAATGAGTTTCTTTCACGATTTCCTAGACTTTAAGTCCACTGGATCTCTGTCTCCGAGTCACGAACATGTACTAACCTCCACACAAGGAGAGTGTCCGCTAGAAAGTGAATGCTCCACACATGCTGACGGATGCTTTCAGATCTGATCTGGTTCTCAGAGACCCACAAACGGCCTCAGCAGGAGTGTTGCATGTTGAGACGAAAGCTTCCCTCTCTGCTGTTGTTATTATATTCATCTCCCATCCAAAGCGGGGCGCTGAGCACTGGAGTCTGTTGCACATCGCAACTTTCACATGTTCGTCGCACCTTCCAAGATTGCAGAGCGTGGAGATTTTGTTGCACGTCGTCTTGGCGGTCGTTCTTTCCCGAGTACATCAAACAATGACGAGTTCAGAGGAAGGAGGCCAAGTGCGGACAGCTTTCTCTTTGCCTTCGCTGGAGGTAAGTGTTTCTGGTTCTTTGCTAAAGACTAGACTCGATAATGGTTTCCTGGAAGGCAATGACGCTTCTGCCTCTAGAATTCGATACGGATTACTGCTGCCAGTGCTCGAGTCTCCAATGAGAAAAAGTGATCAAGGTTGGAAGTAGTCTAGGAATGGAAAGAGCGTTGAAGTAATGCGATATGCAACAAAAATAATTGAGAATAAGTCGGGAAAGAACTGCCCGACCTTGCGATGTGCAACAAAACTTGTGTAGATCTTCCAATAAAGGACGGCAAAGGTTGATCTTCTGAACACTGAGCAGCTTTAACAACGCATTCTTCTTCTCTTCTCACGAAACAAAACAACGAACTTCTATTGCCCAATGGGCAACTTCATCAATGCACGTTCTATTCTCACATCAACATACTACTTCTGCCTCATCTGTAAACCACGCAGTGTATAGTAAGTTCTAAAGCAATCTACTCCTTCCACATCAACCCCCTCAACCTCTCCTTCTCCTCCTCGCAACCGAAAATAACATCTATTGCCCCTCTAGCAAGCTCACAAATCTCCTGCCTCCCCAACCCAAAATGCTGCGCAATAAGCGAGTACTCATTCGAGAGACTGCTTCCAAAAACACCTACATCATCCGTCTATTCTCGTCAGCTTGCCTCTTTCCCCAAGAATTGAGAAAGGTGAACTCACACTCAAAGCAACAACACACTCCCCCCTCCCCCCATCCCACCACTCCCCAAAATGATGATCCCCAAACGACCCCGTAATCATCCTCGCATGCACATTACAACTCAAACACAATTCCAAACCTATCTTCCTCCTCCTAATCTCGCTCTTCACGTCCTCGGGCACGTTAATCACATGGCCAATCCTGTCCGGTTGGTAACTCAACATGGTCCAGAGTTCGTCTGGAGTCGTCGTTTGAGGCGCCTCGGCGAAGTGGATGGTGGTTTTGAGGCCAGCGGATCGAGCGGATGCGAAGGCGGGCGCGAAGAGGGAGACGGTGCCGGAGGTCGGGTCGCCGCAGAGGTCGATGCCTACGATGCCGTGGGAGCGGTGTTTTGTTGCGAGGGTTATTGCTTCTTGGGCCGCTATGGGATAGGAATCAGTACGGGACTTGGAAAAGTGCCGAAGGAGGGTTCTAAAGGTTCTTGGGGGCAAAGAGAGGGAGATACGTACTGGGGAGGTCGTTCCGGCGGTCGATGGAGAGGATGAGGGTTGTTTTTAGGGTGGAGGTGGCGTTTGAAGCGGAGATGCAGGAGAGGATTGTGGAGACGTAGTCTTCTTTTGTCATGTGCGAGGGGATTGCTCGTGGGGTTGTGCGGAGTTCGAGGTAAACTACGCCGTCCGAAGCGAAGTCTTGGAGGACGGAGTTGGTGGTGTAGATTAGGGAGTCCCGGTCGTTGCAGAGGCCGTAGATGTATTTGGAAAAGAGGGGAAAGAATCTGGGAGGGGAGATTAGCTTGGGAAGTGAAGCGAAGGGTGTCTCGTGATTAAGGAGGATTGGAAGTACATGAAAACATGATCTGTTCAGCTCGATGTATGGGAATCTTGAATGCTCTTCAAGATCCATCTTCATCTAAGCATCAAGCATATGAAACTAATAGCAACGCAGGGAATATCACTCACGTGTCGAGATTATAATCAAACTTACCCTCAGGCATCACAATCAAAGGATCCTCGAGCTCCGTCTCCCCTCTCTTTTTCTTCTGCACCCAAACCTCATGAAGACATTGCCGACTAATACTCCCACTCAGATGAGCATGCAACTAGATGACCCTCAGCCTTATGTCAGTCGGTCAGTCAAGCAAGCAAGCACTAGCCAGCATATTGCGTCTGCGGACGGCAACAAACGAGGTGCAGCCGCATCTGCATGCTTCTGACGTGGATGCATGTCTCAAATGACGGATGCGTTCTCACCTCAATCTTGGGCAGGGCCTTAAAGTCCATAGTACCGTAGTATTCGGGGCGGTAAATTTTGGTGTCTCTCTTCAATGCGGGATGGTTGAGGCTGAGACTATTGAATGGAAAATGGTTTCTGCTTTTGGGGTCGCTTACGGCATCAAGAGAGATTGGAAAGTGGGTTGGGCGTCGGACCGTTTGGGGAAGAGAGTTGTGCGCGACAAGAAGAGGAAAATGATAGGCTTATTTTTAACAGTATGGCTGAGACTTCACCACCCTCACCTCAAACTTTCCCATGAAGCAAGCCACTGCAGAACGAGATAGAGAGAGAGAGACAGAGGATCAAGGTTATTTTCGGTGCCGGTATGTGTGTGTGTACGGTGTATGTGATGTCTTGCTTGGAAAGATTAATGAATAATATTCGATTAAATCTCCGTTCCCTGCTGGTGGTTTCTGTTCTCGGGATGCCGTGGCGCACACTGGTGGCGGATGAGAGACCTGGTTCTCCCCCGACGGTTCTGATGGAGGTGTTCGTCTGGTCAATTGCACTGGACTGCCCGCTAACAGATTGGATTGGATTGGATTGGTTCATCTGCGGGCATACTGTCTGAAGCATGGGATCCGTGGGTCTTGGGACAGTGAAGGAGAGAGAAAGGGTGAACGAACCCCATACGAGTAATGAAGCACCTTAGCCTAGCCGATCTCGATACCTGATATGTAGCTTAATTATAAACTTTTGCACTTGAGGGGAATCATAATCTCGTCCCTTCGAATCCAAAAAGATTGATTGATACGGGGAGTTGTACAGGTGCGACATTCGTTCCCTCTACTCTGGCTTCTGGGAGGCGTGAGATGTTTCATGCAGAGCAGAGCGAGTACCGACGGTGGTGCTGCCTCCCCTTTTGGTGTGCCTACCAGGTTGCCCTCTGCATCGTTATTTAATCGTCTCCATCTTGCTGCAGGAGACGAGAAAGAAAGGCAAGTGAAAAACGCTGTGCCTGTGTAGCAGCAGTAGGTCAGCACTCACTATTCTTGGCCTCTGCACCGAGCACTTGCGTCGCCGTCGTGCAGGGCAGGCTTGGAAGATTATTTGCAGGGAGGAGCAGTAGAGTAGGTAATTTACTTGCGCTCTGACATTTCGGGCGAGTAAGATGGAAGATGATCGGCCAGAGAATGTTCTTCCTCCATTCTGATCTGAGTGAGTGAAGGCAATACCGAGCCGTGGTCATTATTGGCATCCCCATTAACCTTACCGTACCGCTGCAGCGTCTGTCTGCTGTCAGTCACTGCCACTGCATATCATTCATTGCACTACTTATTGCACCATCTTCAGACCGTTCTGCCGTTCCCCAGCTCTTGGTTTTAGTCGGTCGCAGTCGAGGAGAAGGGGAGGCAGCCAAGGAAGTGAGTTCGGGCTACCGTAGACGGAGACAGCCTCATCGTTGATCGCTCTTTGTCGGCAACTACCGTACCGTAGAATGTGTGTGTGAAGGAACTCTAGTCCGCTCAAGATCACAAAGCACATCTCCCACTTCTCGTCATCGTACTCATAGCAACCAACATTCTTCTCCCCCCCAACGAGAAGATTATACTGTCTGCACTGCATCGTACCGCAGCGCACGCAGAAATAAACCCACCCAGCGGTCGACCAGACCAGCCCAGCCCAGCCCAGTGCAGCCAGAGACCACTTAACCGAAGCTGCTAGTTCGGCCTCCACACCTCGATCCTCCCCAATCCAATCCAATTCCATCCACCCAGCACAACTCCAACGTCCGTCGCAACAACTCTCCTTCAATTGACCTTCATCAACCACCACGCTGCTGCATCGTCTGTGCCATTGAGAGCGCTTCTCCCGTCGCCGGCGATCCTCGACTGCGGTTTGCAACGACACAGTCACCAGCCTCGGGGAGCTATCTTCCGTTTGGCGCACCCCCCTACGTAGCCTCATTTCGACTCTCGGACGTCGTCAACGACACAGCTTCAGCTTACAATTTCAATTGCTCCTGAATACACACACAACCACCATGTCGAACGAAGTCTCGCCCGATCAGATGCAGGCGCGCATCCAGCAGGCCCGTCGCGAGGCCGAGAACCTCAAGGACAGGATAAAGCGAAAGAAGGATGAGCTGGCTGATGGAACGCGTGAGTGACCGATCCCTTCCCAAGCTCATCTCAATTGCGAGCATCCGCCATGCGCAGCCGCTCCAGACGTGAACTAATGATATTATCTAGTCTCTGGCATCGCTAGAAGTCAACAAGAAGCCCTCCCCAAGAACCAGATGATGAAGACCCGAAAAACATTGAAGGGACATCTCGCGAAGATATATGCCATGCATTGGTCGACCGATAGGAGACATCTCGTGTCAGCTTCACAAGACGGCAAACTTATCATCTGGGATGCGTATACGACTAACAAGGTCCATGCTATTCCTCTCCGATCATCGTGGGTTATGACCTGCGCCTATGCCCCCAGCGGAAATTACGTCGCTTGCGGTGGTCTCGACAATATTTGTTCGATTTACAACCTGAACTCGAACCGTGATGGCCCTACCCGCGTTGCCAGAGAACTCTCGGGACACTCTGGATACCTTTCTTGCTGTCGATTCATCAATGATAGGAGCATCCTCACCTCCTCTGGTGATATGACCTGTATGAAGTGGGACGTCGAGACCGGATCAAAGGTCACCGAGTTCGCGGATCATTTGGGAGACGTCATGAGCATCAGCATCAACCCCACAAACCAAAACACTTTCGTCTCTGGTGCTTGTGATGCTTTTGCTAAGTTGTGGGATATCCGTGCTGGCAAGGCTGTCCAAACCTTCGCTGGCCACGAATCCGATATCAATGCCATCCAGTTCTTCCCAGATGGTCACTCATTCGTCACTGGCTCTGATGATGCTACTTGCAGACTGTTTGATATCAGAGCAGATCGCGAATTGAACCAATATGGCGTATGTTTCACTTTCGATGTGCGTGGATTTATGCTGACAAAATACAGAGCGAGGCTATCCTGTGCGGTATTACTTCCGTAGCTACCTCCGTTTCTGGCAGACTCCTGTTCGCAGGTTACGATGACTTTGAGTGCAAGGTAAGCTGGACATACATAAGGCTGGAATACAGAGGCTGATGAATAATTTAGGTCTGGGATATCACTCGTGGTGAGAAGGTTGGCTCATTGGTTGGCCACGACAACCGAGTCAGTTGCTTGGGTGTTAGTAACGACGGCATGAGTTTGTGCACTGGATCTTGGGATTCATTGGTATGTCCAACCCCGCGGTCTCTTCTTCAAGTTCTCACTAACTTCTCTGCAGCTCAAAATCTGGGCTATGTGAGGTGTATAACTCCGACAACTGCGGACGGTATTCCCCCATCGAGTTGTGCAGAGCAATTCGAGGCTCCTATCCACCGAAATCCGACCACATCTACAGATTCCTCTAATCACTCACACCCGATACCTTAATACACCCTGTTAATCTCTGCAACTGGGGCGTATATTGGACGACGTTATGAAACCACTCCATGCCTTTGCGAAGCAGGTGTTCGTTGCTGGACTTTGGATCGAAACCCAGCGTGAAGATCCAGTCGGCTGGTTGCGAGATCTGAATTCTGTGCTGAATAATTCTTCTTTTCCCAGTATCTTTGTTCGTATGGGCGGTTCTTATTGCATTGCCTGCTGCTCTCTTTTTTTGCCGGGGCGCCTTTTGCTCAGGCTCTTCGCGATGATATCCTACCGAGACATCTGGTTCCAGGCCCCAACCTTCGTCCCATCACCCCCGTTGCCTCTTTTTCCTTTCTCTCCATGTCGTTTTTCATTGCCCAAATACTACAAAAAGCTTGAGTTGTCTCGGTGGGGGTGGTCTGCTGTTGTTGTTGCTGCTTCTGTTGTGCGTGTTGGGGGAGGGAGGCGAGTTGGGGGTTGTTGCGTGGGTTTCTGTCGAAATATTTATGTCTTGTGTGTGTTTAAGAATTCCAGAGGCCTGCACGGTACCTTGGGTATGTGTAGATAAGTCAACTTGGGCGTGGCATGAATGAAGCAGCGGAGAGGGAGGGGGCGCGAGAGAGAAGAGACTGTTGGACCTTTTTCCAAGCGTTTGTTTGCTGCTTCTTCGTCATTACACCTTGATATTGGCGTCGGGATGAATAACAGACAAACAATGCTTGTAACATAGTCTTAAGATGCATCCTCCATAGAAAATAATTGTGTAGGGAAAATCTTCCTGTTCTTCTCCACGGTGATACGGACGAATGCAGTTTCGTGTGCTGTTCTACGGGATCCCGGCCTGCCTTTTTATCTATGTAAAGGGAAGAGAGAGAATATGTTTCCCTGATATACCATCGATGCCAGGTACTTAGGTAGGTACTGTATCTAGCCCGTCACCAATGTTTGGGGCGTTGGAACGGGCGTGTGGGGACGGACGGCACTTGGTTTTCTATCTGTCTACGTCTGTCTACGTACGTATCTTGACTACTACGAATGTGGAGATGATGCTGATTCGGGGAATTTCTTGCTGTGGCTGTTACAGGAAGCGGAGGCTTGCATATATGGCGGGATATTCCCACTAGTGGTTGCAAATCATGGTTGAGGTGAATATGATGGAGGAGGGGAGGGCAGATTGTTTTGATGTTTTCACGTTTCAGGGTTTCGAGGGACGGGATTGTGATTGTGATTGGGAGAGGTTGAGGCTACGAGCTACTGCAAGGTTTTGTGTGTGTGAAACGGAAACGGCGGAGGGCGCTACTGTGAGATGGTGGTGGAGGAGAATGGAGGGCTGGGATTTTTGTGGTGGGGTGTGTGTGTGTGTGTGTGTGTGGCTTCTTTTTACTTTGATGACTGACTGAGTGAGTGAGTGGGAAGCGAGCAGGAATTAGAAATGGAAATGGAAATGGAATAGGAAATGTATGGATAGAGGGAGGGATGAGATTCAGGATTAGGGTAGATAGACCGTACCACATCCTGAAGCGCTTCAGTTAATATATGTACCCTCATCTAACACCCGTCCGTCCCTCGCTCCTCCCCGTCTTTGTACATCATGTCCCCTTTCGGGCATACAATACATATTTATCAGAGAGAGAAACGAAACAAACGACCACCAACCGGTCAAAGCTCGCTCGCTCGCGTCTAGATCGGGTAGAAGGGAAAATCAGCAAAGTTCGCTCTGACGTGTGATTGATAGGTACAGTATGACAGGATGAGGGACGCGGCACCATGTGGCATCTGGAAAGGATGTCTTGCGAAGGGGGGGGGGGGGTGCGGTGAGGTCGGCGGCTTGTACCTCCTTTCTCGAGTCCCGGTCGTAAGGTACCGAAAGGAAGGAAGGCCACAATAATAATAATTAATAATAATAGTCAGTCCTGGTGGTCCCTTTACGCATGCATCATCAGCGAAGCGGATCTTAACATTCGTACATACGTTTTTCTCGTGTAGCACTGCGAATACCAATTTCTTTCTCCTCCCTTTTTTGGAATTTGTTGTGGCTTCAACAGCCTAATCACGGCACTCACTTTTCGAACCGGGGTACGTACATATTATTTTCGTTATTGCAGCGCAAAGGCATAAGAGCCGTGGTATGGTGTGGTGCTAAGGCTAAGATTTTCTTCGTACGCATTGTGCTGAAACAACTCCTTACAGATCTTACATCACCTCCTTTCTCCCCCTACGCGGCACCGAGCTCACAGCACCGCACACGCGAACGTTCCTATTCTTGGCTGCTTGACCTGCGGACCCGACCTCTAACAGCGAGCGGGTCTTATTCAGCCGAGGATTGCTTTGCTTCACAGCACCTCCTGGTCGAGGAATTGGCATTGAGCGTGGACTGGGAACCCTGGATCGAGGAGAGAAAGACGGACGGATCCACTCCTTCCTTCTTCTAGAAGCATTGCATTACCGTTCTCTTGCTTCTTTCATTCTTTCTTCCCCTCCCTTTCTCTCCCCCTGCTGCCACCAGCCACGAGAGCAGAGTCACACCAGAACGAACGAACGAACCCGTTCCCACACCACATATAAAACCACCCATCCACCCCCTCCCGCCAACCTCCCCTTCAGAATGGCCTCCAAAACAGCAGCCCAAGAGGAATTCGACGCCATCATCGACAAAGCATCCCGGACCACCACCTCCAACACACACCACCCCTCCGACCTCACCGACTACAAATCCGACCACCTGCCCCTCGACCCCGAGGACCGAGACGAAGAAACCCTCTTCCGCGAATCCAAACTCGACCAGACCATGCGGATCCCGCTCCTCGACCCCCGCGGCGGCCCCATGCACCTCCCGCACCGCTCCTTCGACTCGGGGCGCACGACGGGCGTCAAAGGCGTCATCGCCGACGCGCGATCCTTCGAAGAGGCGCGGCGGAACGGGAGCTGGAGTCGCGAGCGGAGTCGGGAGCAGCAGAAGAGCAGTAGTAAGCGGGCGAGCACGGCGACGTTTTTGAAGGAGGATGGAGAGGGCAGCGCGAGTGAGGACGAGGAGTTTATTGAGCGGTGGAGACAGCAGAGACGGCAGGAGTTGATGAGTGAGGGGAGAGATGTTAGGAATCGGAGGACGAGTCCGAGTGTGCGGCGCTATGGGCGGTTTGATGAGGTGGATGCGTTGGGGTATTTGGATGCTATTGAGAAGGTGACGCGGGATACTGTTGTGGTGGTTTTTGTTTACGATTCTGAGGTTTGTATATCCTTCCTTTCCCCTTCCCTTTACATTAAAATATGCAAGAAAGAGTAAAAGCTAATGAGGATAAACAAACAGTGTCCCGTCTCCCAACTAATATCAGACGCCCTCACACCCCTCGTCCCCATGAACCCAAGCATCCACTTCGTCCGCGTGCACTACACGGACATCGAGTTCGACAACGCCGGCGTGCCGGCCATCCTGGCGTACAAGAACCAGGGCGACCTGTTTGCGAACCTGACGTACATCATTGATCAGATCCCCGACGATACACTGTTCGATACCCGCGCGCTGGAGAACGTGTTAAGGAAGAATGGGATTTTGTGATTTCTTTCTCTTCTTCTCTTCTCTTCGACTTCGACTACTTCTATGTATGGTATGGTCTTGGGCTATTTTTTCACCCCTCCTATGGCGAAGAAGATGGATATGTATGGGATGAGCATTACTGTTGTATTGTACTATATGATAGCGAGCAAGCGAGCAAGGGAGCGGGCGTACTACGAGATATAGACATGCATGGATGGGCGGGAATTTGGGGGGTTGACTGATTGTTTGACTTGATATTTTCCTTCGCTCGCACGCACGATACCAAATCAAAAAATAAATACCCTCTCTCTCTCTCTCTCTCTCTCTCTCTCTCTCTCTCTCACTTCCTCACACAAAAAAAAATCTCCTATCTGTCTCAAGATCAGATGTCACACTAACACACGCGGGAGAGCCCGTGTCCAACGTGACGTGACGGAGGCTAATTCTTAGTCTGGTGTCTAGGAAAGTTTATCTCGTTTCACTTCAGTCTGGGAGGTGACATTGAATTGAGTCTAGCCTGTGCGAGGGAAGGTATAGACGAATCGGATGGGATGAAATGGAATGTCATTCATTGAGATAGGTATGTATGTATAGCGAGCGTGATGTCGTACGTACACGAACTAACACTAATGATTTCTAGTAGTAAGTTTTTTCTGCTTTTCTTTTCGTGGGATTATATCCAAAGCTCCTGAACTCCGAATCGTGGAATTGGTGAAAGAAAAGAAGTGAAGTAAAATGAAGGAAACGCCAAACACCTCTGCGCTGAGACCGAAGTACAAGTAAAGACAGTCAGACAGAACCTAAAAACTACCATCCCCAAAAGTAGGAGCATCTAGCGCCATGAAGTCCAAAAGATCCATACCACCAATGTTGACACCCTCTGCCGTTTGGGTGACACCTTGATCATTAATATGCTGATAGAACGCTGTTCCCGGTGGGAGATACCACATCTCATTATTACCATTAGCGTTCCAATCGCCGGCCGCGGATCCAAAGACATCCTGCATGTCGCCGTAATTGGATCCGGGAGCTTGGTTGTATGGCGTTCCTGGAGCGGGGAAGAAAGATCCGGAGTTCAGATCGAACGGGGTGGCTGAGACATTGAGATCTGTCATAACACAGTTTAGTATGATGTTTATTAAGTTTGAGGGGAATGTGAGACGAACCTGTGTTACCCATATAATTTGGTGTTCCGGCATTCCATTCTCGGATCATGTCCGCCTGTTCCGCTTTCGTCCTCTTTGCGTTTGGGTCTTGGTGCATGACTGGACTGCGATTTCTGCTGACATTCTCGAGTGGCGGTGGGGGACCCGTTGGGGCGCTGATGAAGCGACTGCGAAGACGTGATGTAAGTGTTTCAAGGAGATCTGCAAAACGGATACCAAGATGAACGTCGTCGACGACGCAGTTTCGTAAAGCATCCACTGCTTTATCCATCAAGCCTATGCTGATTTCAACATCAGCCTTAGAGGCGCCAAGTGCAAATGTCTTGAGCAAGAACATGGCACCGCTGATGATGCGGAAATAGCTGCGAACAGGTGCGTGTTTGAGATAATCCCCTGGCAGCAGTCCTTCCACAACGGTTCTGAGAAGGTTTCGACTACCATCAACTACCTCACGAACATACTCTTGGTCTGCTTTGTAAAAGCCGCCGAGTCTGGCAAGTGGAAGCTTTCCGTAATAGTTCTGGGTTTCTGGAGAGAGAACATTTCCATTGGCTGCTCCGGATCCAGTCGCCCCAGCGGTATTGGAAGTGTTACCAGCGTTATTCGTACACCTCTCTACGACGGCCTGCAATGAGAGCGAGTTGACGTAGATTCGGACATACTCATACTCGATGGAAAGGATATGTCGCATATAGGGAGGAAGTCGGAATCTTTCAAACTCCTTCCGCCATCCATTGAGTAAAGGCTGGAACTCTTTCAAGAGTTCTACATAACTGCCATCTTGAATGATCTTGGTTGTGTACTGTCTTGACTTGAACAGTTTCTCATTGCCAATCCGCATGGCATTGCTGATACCTGCCCAACAGTGTATGATCTGATCATCCAGCTCTAAATCTGGAATATAGCTGAATGCGTTTGATACAGATGTATTCGTCTCAGGGGTCTTGCCTTCCATGGATGCTCGTCTCTTACGAGGAGCAAAGACGGTATCTGTGTTTCGCAGATTCTCAGGTACCATGTTCGTCCATCCTAAGCGACCGGCAAGCTGAGTGACATATATCAGAAGTAGTCTCTTGATTCTCCGAGCTCTTTGTTGATATGCTTCGTCTTCATACTCTGGTCGTGTCATCTCGCCACCTGCAGCTAATAGCTCCTCGATATTATCGAAGACACCGAGTTCATACGAAAGACCCATAGCCGTACTGAGAAGCATCCAACACATACGATCACTTCTCCAGGCTGGTTCCAACCAACTCTCGATCCTCTTGCCTCCAACACCTCTAGGAACCCGAGCACCTGCTTCGTCATCCGTGCTATAAGTATCTGAAATCTCATAGGACGGAAGCATGAGCTCGTCCGTAGCCTCAGCAGGCGGAAAGTGAAGAGCACGTGGATGCCATTCCGTAAGCATCATTAGACTCTCGATCGTACCCAATGTCCTGAGACTTCCCTTTCTAAGACCTCGCCACGGCGCCGTGCTAGATGTTTGGGCTTCCGCATCTGCTCCTGACCCACAGAATCCACCACCGAAGGCTTCTTGACCCCAAAGACATCTCTCAATCATACCTCTGAGGTAAGTCCAGAGCTGTTCGTGAATAGCATGTGACCTGCAATGACCACCAGGACCCGTCATCTGCTTGTATCGGGATGAAATTGTAAGAAGGGTGACGGTCAAGATGGGCTCCTCGGTAAGTAATGTCGGGTGAGTGCCAGGATCCTTGAACGTAGGAGGGGAGATAGGAGTTAATGGAGACAAGTACGTGTAATAGCTAGTCAAGTCAGTTACGCTCGAGTTTGAGAGGTATGGTTCGTACTAGTCAATATAGTCAATGGCTTCCGGTGGTGTGAACCATCCTGCTCGGACGAATCTAAATCGTGACCATGCCTTAATTGCATCCTTATAACCTTGTTCTTGAGTTCTCTCGGGTCTGTCGATACCCTCAGTTACTAGAGCAGGATCGATTGCGGTTTCGCGTCTCTCCGGAGGTCGCATAAAGTTATCCGGAAAAGCTTGATTGCTACTTCGTGATGGTGGAGGAAGGGATTGGTGTAAGGAGGGATTGTTGCCCACAACAGGTGAAAGTTGGCTATTGTTATTACTTCGCTCTCTTTTGTGACCAGGGTGGTCTCCTTGGGTAGCCTTGTAGAGAAGATCAAGAGCATCGTGAGGGCCTGAAGAAAGTTAGTCGTGTATCTCATGATTGAAGTCTGTCATATTCAGAAACAAGAGAGATTTCTCAATTGTCCACTACAATATCGAGGGGACAATGTGCATTATATTGTGAGACATTCCAAAAATAAGGAAGCCTTTGGAGGCTTACAGCTGAACAATGCCGATTGTCCAACGACCATCTTCAAGACGACAACGGAAAGTAGAGATTGGCTCACCATAAACTTCCTGTCGCATCACCTCTTGGGCTTCCGGATTATCGAGCTGAGTATTCGATCCATCTCCATACTCCTCATTCCGGTGTTCGTTATCGCCCTGATTCGGTCGGCGCAAGGGTTGTGGACGTCCAATCGATCCGCCAGGCGTCAGTGGTGGTCCAGGGACCGTAGGACTCTCGTTGTAGGATACAGGTGCACGAGCAGGAGCTCCCATTGAAGATTGCCGTCCAGGAGCTGGCGGCGAACCTTGTGCCATCTTCCTGCCATTTCGGACCATATAATCATCTTGGTCGTATCCATCGAGGCTATCGGTGCCACCATCGTCGTGCTTCCGCTTTCTTCTCGTCGCAGAGAAGAAGCACTCTTTGCTTTCTCTTCTGCATCGTACACAGGGTGGGTCGCTAGGGTTATCGACGCTTCCCAAGTCGCATTTCACTTTGCGCCGACGACATGGTATGCAAGCTTGGTAGACTCTCTTGTGCTGTGGAGGTTGTCCTTGGGGTTGCGGGGCTGCGGGGGACGCACTCGAGCCATTGGAGCTGTCAGCATGCAGAGGGTACTGCAATGTCCTGGACTAAATGAAACATTAGCTATAAGCTGTATGTAAGATTGACTTGCTGTGTTGTATTACCTGGGTATCATAGCTTGGTGTGGACTGCATTTCGATGGCAAGAAGAGGTGGCTACTGTCGGCTGAGGTTTGTATCGGATGGAAGGGTTGATGAAGTCCGGGAAATATTGTACAACTGAATCGCATAAATTGTGCTGACTGTCACCGAAATCCCATGATCGTGTGAAACACTGAAGCGATGGAAACGGCCGAAGGAAGTTGTTGATGCTGGAGATCTGAAGCTTGCGATTGAAGATTGTAATGGAAATTCATGACCGTTATCTTGCCTTCCGTTCTGGTAAGGCTGCATTGCGCCTGTTATTTTTGTGTCACATGCACGGGAGTCTGAAGATCAGGGATTAAGCCGTCTAGAGCCAGGAAAGATATTGATTAGTTTAGTACAGACTTATTGAGCGAATACGAGAATGACCATGAACTGTGTGGATTTGAATTGTTATTATTGTGATTTTTATCAAAGATATACCTTCCATAAGGGCTTTTCGAGCAGGCAACGTGGGCGCTAGTACCACAGACTGCAAAGAAAGGAAGTATTCCTACGGACTACAGGTAGACAAATGAATTTCAGATCTTTTTTCTCTCTCTCGAAGGTTCTCATTATCTCTATAATCGTACAGCACTTCTTTTCAACCGGGCCACTTGTATACGGTGACTTTGAAGTGGTCTGATTCCATTTTCATGGTACTGACTGGTGGTATTTCAGAAGACTTCCCTGGACAGGTCAATAGCTTCATTGCCGACATAACGACCAAGTGCTTTGGCAAGAGCTTTTGTTGCCCGACAAGATGATCATGTCTTCTACCATTCGTTACCATTGTTCATCCGCGGCATGGCAATGTCCCAATAGTCATCTTCTTGGTTGGGCACAGCCGGAGGTAAATTCCAGCCGATAAGGAGGAGTTTCACCAGCCGTCAAAATTGCCAAATCCTCCAGACTTGATCTTCTTCTTGACCGGCTCCGAGTCAAGCACGTCATCCTCGACATGCTTATTATTGGTTGTATCTGCCGCAGCGGCCTTCAAGTATTTGCCTACCCCACCAGATTGGTCTGTTTGTACGACAGTGCCATCATTCCTGATTCGCTTGCCGGTCCACGTCGTCTTATCGTCTTCCGTACCACCATGCTTCTTAATCTCCTCTTTTTGCTTCTCCTGATCGTCCTTCTCTCGCTTTTGCTTCTGAAACTCTTCGAAAGGATCAACAAAGACAACAACGTTCTCCATCACGATGTCGTCTAGAGGTCGGTTGCCGTCATCAACTGGAGCATTCTCCAGCTTTTGCAATACATCCAAGCCACCAACAACGCGACCAAATATTGTATGCTTCCGATCGAGGTGCTTTGCAGCTTTGTATGTAATGAAGAATTGACTCGAATTTGTATTCTTTCCCTTGTTGGCCATGCTCATGACGCCTCTTGCATCGTGTGTAAGAGGTCCATCGAATTCGTCCTGGAAATTCTTACCCCAGATACTGCTGCCTCCTTTGCCCGTACCTGTGGGATCACCACCTTGGATCATGAAATTCCTGATATTTCGGTGAAACTTGACACCGTTGTAGTAGCCTTTCTTTGCTAGGTGGACGAAATTCCAAACAGCTCTTGGTGCTGTCTCTGTCTGGAGCTCGATGTTGATAGAACCCAGATTAGTCTCAATACGAGCATATCCTTTGATCTTAACCCTTTTTGGCCGAAGCATGTACTCCTCATCACTGAGTAATGCCCTTTCTCCACTCGTTTCGGGTGTCAGTCCAGTGGAAGTAAAACTTGCCGCTGCTTTTCCAGTCGTGTACTGAGCCGCATTGTAAGCCATTTTCTTCTCCTGTACCATCGACGGTCTTGGCGCAGAATTTGCTTGTCCAGTCTTTATCATGGCCTTCGATCGATTGATGTCTCCACCTGCTTCTCTTTCTCTCCTCGCCTTCTCCACTGCCTCTTTTGCCCTTAAGACTTTGTTTCCGACCCGTCCAAGCGCATCGATATTCACGCTGCCCTTCTTCCTCTCTTCTTCTTGTTCCTTGGTGAGCACAGTCTCCCCGTCTTTCAAGAACTTGAATTGGCTTAGATCTCGACTCTCAATATTCTGCGGATCCTGTAGCGTGATAATATCTGATCTGCCGAACTCTCGATCATCGACCAAATCTAACCACATCTTCGGCTTAATGTTCAACCTCTCGACAGTCTCCCAAGCAAAGACGTTCGCCTCACTACCATGCCTGATAGCCACGATATGGGTATTATCCGTGAAGACCTTAAATGTAACAGGATCGACCATTTCGCCTTTCCCATCGCCGGCTCCACCTCCGCCATCATGCGCGTCTGTGTCTCCGTTTCGTGCAAAATTGAGCTTAATAAGCTCTTTATCCTTTAATGGCTTCCCTGTGACAGGATTCGTTCCATGTTTTTCCAACCATTGACTTATGACTTCAACGTCGAATATCGTGCCTTCTGCGGTGCAGACAGGATGCTTGAAAGGCTGGAGACTCGCGGCGCAGAAGTTGAAGGGTAGTCTTTTGAAGTTCGCGCCGTTTGGGGCCTTCTGCGATACATTCGAGCCAGCGCTGGCAGAGTATGCGTCGGAAGAGGACCACTCTGAGTGTGTAATCTACTACAATGTGAGCAACGATTCCACAGGAGTTGCCAAAGGAAGCTTTGGCTTCTCATGAGATTTGGTGCTATTGTACTCACATAGAGCTTGTCAGTGCCTACAACGAGAATCAGCATCTGCCCGTAATCGTACTTTGAGGCGAAAGTATGCGACTTACCTTTTCCCATTTTGAAGATGTGCCCTGGCCAAGGTTGCTTGGCTGAAGGTTGTTTTGAGGTTGTTAACTCCTTGAAATTCTCCGGATCTCATCTTATCTTATCTTAGCCCCTAAGCTTGAAAATCTACACGCCCAGCTTTTCTGTGATTCGCTGTGAAGTCGACACCTTCCAGCAAAACTAGCGCCGCACTGAAAGCTGTTCTGCTGTGATCCCGGAGGGACTTTAATCCGAAGCCTTTCACGAAAAGAACACGGCTCTAGATAGTGAAATGTTTATTGATTCAATCGCTTTCAACCTCACACTTGTGCTCTCACCTCAAACTGTGAAAGAACGAGATGTTAACTCTGTCGTGAACACATGTTCATATCTTTCTTGGGAGCAAAGGTATTGGCTGTCCCTTGGTCTTTGAGCACATAAAGCTATGGCTCTGCATCCAGTTGGGGAATGCCCAACTTTTCCATGTAGAGGTTTATGCTGTCATATCACCAACCTAGTGGTATTGGTATGAAGCTGGCAAGTAGACTGTCAACGCCATTGCATAGAGTGTCCCATGCTTTTGTGTTCCTGGCCGATTATAGGAAGAATTTTTGTCCGTCATCTTTATTGCATCAGATCGGGCTTTCCAATCTTTCCTGGGAACATACTCGTTCCAGAAGATATTTTCAAAATGAAAGCTCTTGCTTCATAGATCACATTCGTAGGTCCAGATTTGGGTTCAATCATCAATCCCTCAAGCGAAGCCATTGAATCGCTATCCATGATACTTTTAGGATATATGTGGAAAGTATAGTGAGGAGAAAAGCGGTAGGTTTTTCGGTTTCCTTTGCTGGACAATCACAACCTCATAATAAATTTTCCTATTTGGGCGACTCTCTGCACAATTCTCTCACCCTTAGCCTTCCGCGACTTAATACCCGACGAATCTACGATCACAGCAAAGCTACACTGCAAACAACGATGTCTGGCACCCGCAGAGAAAGAGATCCTGTCATGGATGTAGGAAAGACCGCCGAACATGACAGATTTCTTGAGACTGTATATACCAATTCCATTTGTTCTTTGAGCGCGAACTGAAAGTCTGGACTAGACACGAGAGAAGTTGAAGACATCAGGCTACGAAGGCCGCAAAGAAGCAAGAGAACGACTCCTTGCCCGATTTTCTGTCCCAGATAAAGACCTCGATGATTTGAATCGTGCAAAGACATTACAAGTCCTTATCAAGCACGCTCACCTACCCGCCGCCGAACTTCGTCTGCACGTCGAACAATTAATCGAAGTATGCAAGATGCTACAGCAGGAATTTAGCGACTCCCCTAACGAGGCCGTTGGCGAGGAAGGAGAGAAGCGAAAGTGGGTTAGCGATATCAGGGGGCAAGTTGAGGCTATACTCTACCATTTAGAGGTAGCGGGACGTCGCGAAGAACGCCACAGGAAGCGAGAGGAGCGTGACGATATGTTGGACGAACAACGGAATCGTGTTGATGACTGGCTCGAAAGCATTACAGTCTCTGGGGCTGATCCAAACAGCAGCGGATGAGCAACGGATGAGCAGTGAATGATGGTCATATTTGGGCTGGCGATATCTGATGGCTAACGATATGAATTTGCTCAGAACGCACGGACAATCACTTCTTAGTAAGTGAGTATGTGAGCATAAGCTACGTACACGATTCAGCAACGGACTTGCTTGAAATATGGCCCCCAACTATCATGTGATGTGATAGCGCCTGACAATCAACCTTGTGCTCAGCCACAATGGTCACCTTTCTTCCACAAGATCACCTTCCTCGTTTTTCATTGAGAATATTTCTTTCTGAACAAAGCACTATATATTTTATCAAAATCAATGTAAACCAAGCATGGAGCAAGACGGAGGTAAGTGAGTGTGACCCTTTTTGCAAGTAATTAATTTAATGATTTGTAGACACCCCAGCTATGCCTTTGAGCACGACTGTGGTATCCTGGCAAACAGCTTTATGGACCTTGCTACCTCTGGCTCTCAACTTATGGGGACAGCCAAGCGGTAGAGTACTATCTCTCCCATCAAAACATGGCTCTATGCTGCGATCTTTTCCACCTCTTGCGCTCATGGACAGCATCTCGCTTCTCGTCAGTCTTGTGTATACCTGCTTCTTCCTACATGTTGGGCCATGTCAATCACTTGCTCTGGTCTTTCAAGAACGCTTCAGCTCTCCAGATCAAACTATGCATTATCGTCAACTCCTACGGGAAGGACAGAGACTACGCTGGTTGATGTTCGTTTGCGGGGTAGTGCAGTCCTCCATAAAACTCAATTCTATGACTGGTATCTTCTGGACGAAAGCCTGTGGAGCGTCTTGGGTCTTTTCATGGCTTTTAATTGAGATTCTTTCATTCCTAGCTCCAGGACCAACTTCGGACAGCCCAGCAGAAGGAACGCCCAGCTCATCTACTGCAACTGACGACGAATGGCCATCATATTCCGGAAATAGATATCAGTTGCAGCTCTGGCAAGCATACTCGAAGAGGATCCACTCAGAGTACCTTGGAATAGCGATATCGATCCAATTCTGGATCAGTATCAGCATGTTAGTACATCTTATTGTGCCCGACATGGGATTTCCCAACTCTCTCACGACGGCTATGCTGAGGTGGATCATCATTGGATACTGCCCACTGGTAGCCGTACCTAGATGGTACCCGAAGGTCACAATGAAACTTGGACAGGTTCTCTCAGTTGGCTCATTCATAGATTGGTGGAGCGGCACTTCAACAGTCTTGCTGTTCTGTGGTCTCGTACAATGGATACTGGATCACTTCGAAGTTTTTCATAACTATACTCGGCCGTGGCAACCGTTATTCGTTCAATATACTTTCTGCTTCATGTCAATGATCGTGATCACGGTCATGCGGAGTATACTCAGAAAAGTGGTCCGGTGGCTTCGCAGCAGAAGACTGGGTAGATATGGATGGCCTACAGATATTAATGCCAGACAGAGAGTCCTGGATGATATACGAACATCAACTGATGAGTCTGATGGCGAGACCTTGTGGCTTGCTTGGCTATTGGCCACGAACTTCGCTGTATGGGTGCTATGGTATGCGTATCGATACAATAGTGAAGGAACGAACAATCCTGGCTGGACGATGGTGTTTGGAAAATGAGTTCTTTTTTTGACAATATTGTATGAAATAAAGCTATAAAAGGTTTGTTATTTAATGATCGTCAATCACATGACACTTCCACGCCGTGATGGAAATCTCCCAAGGTCCTATAAAGGAAATGTAGCTCCCGCTTACTTTTCAACTTTCCGCTTCAGCTTTTCTTCTCGCCATCTCTCTCCTCGCAGTAGCTTATAATGTCCTTTACAAACGTCGAAGCTCCGGCAACTATTGAGCCCCAAGGCATTTACCTGCCATCTCCTGACAAGACAAGATCAACCGATACCCCCACTAATGTCAAAGATCGTACCATACCTCTAGTAAACATTCCCTCAGCGCCAAACTCGCAGCATGTGTCAGTTCTGGAGCCAAGCGGTCGTCAGTCGATTGAACGGGATATAACGGAAGTTGATCGACTAGAAACTATCTGGAATCCATACAAAAATCGCTACCGTGTTCTGGCAGCGTGCATCACTCTGCTCGGCAATGGTATGAACGATGCAGCCACTGGGACCCTGATTCAGAGTTTTGAGAGGTAACACTATATACGCTTGTTGGCAGTTAAATTTGTTCCACTAACATCTTAGGCACTACTCTATCAACTACGGCACATTGTCGATTATTTTCCTTTGCAACGCCGCTGGGTTTCTTGCTAGTGCATTCGTTGCCAGCACACTCACCAAAAGCCTTGGCCGAGCTAAAACACTAATGATTGCTGAGACTCTGCTAGTCGTCGGATATATCATCGTTGTTGTTACTCCTCCTTTTGCTGCCGTGTGTGTCGCGTGTGTAACATGCCTTCCTTGATTTATGTATTATATTGCTAATCCATGATAGATTCTTTATTCTAGGTGCTGGAATGTCACTCATTCTTGCCATAGGACAAGTATACTGCGCGAATTTAGCTAACAACACGGTCATAACGGGCCTCTATCAAGGGGCATACGGAATAGGAGGGATTATAGCCCCGTTAATCGCTACTTCTATTGTGTCTCGTGGCTACTTGTGGTCGCGCTTTTATCTTATTCTACTGGGTCTTGCTGTCTTCAACTTTTTCTTCGCTTCTTGGGCTTTTTGGAAATACGAAACGAAATCAGACCCTATTTTACCCCGACAAGTGAACGAGCCTCGAGCTACAATGTCCCAACGAACGAATTGGGGTTCTATAAAGGCTCTGTTGACTCATAGGACCACAATCCTAGGTGCTTTGTTTATATTTGCTTACCAGGTAATTGAAACATACTCCTTGGTTTCTCGTACGGCAAATTGACCTCTTCTCACACCAGGGCGCTGAAGTTGCTATTTCCGGTTGGGTGATTTCATTTCTCATCCAATTCCGCAACGGAGACCCAGCGAAAGTTGGGTATGTTACTTCCGGTTTCTGGGCTGGTATAGCGTTAAGTATGCTCCATCTCTTACTTATAAAACTTCTCGCTGACTTATAGGTCGGTTCACACTTTCGTTTCTAGCTCACCGAATTGGTGAGCGTCGAAGCGTGTACGCTGCCATGGCTGCTGTAGGCTTCTGCTATTCTTCCTTCTATTTGTCTCGCAAACTTACATAATACATAGGCGGCAGCGTTCGAATTCATCATCTGGTTTGTCTATTCAATCCCAGGTGACTCGGTTGCTGTAGCATTTTCAGGTCTAGTTCTCGGGGTGGTGTCTCCAGCCGCGATTCATATCTTCCAACGTCTAATACCTAATGAGATGCACATTGCGTCTTTGTCGTTGATTGGATCTATTGGGACATCTGGTGGCGCTATTGCCCCTTTCATGGTGGGAATAATTGCCCAGAAGGTTGAGACTTACGTATTACATCCAATTTGTATTGGGTTGTTTGTTTTCATGGCGTTATCGTGGTGGGCTTTACCGGAAACTGAATCAAAGAGTGAGTAGACCATCGTGGGGTTTGGAATTTGGAATTCTTAGCTCGTTTATACGAGATAATATGATTAAAATCGCTTGGAATCCACTTTTATGTTTCTGCTCTATGTTAGGCTGGTGTAGCGGTCGTGGATGTAATGGTTTGAACCACGTCGTCCAGACCTAAGCCGGTGGCCGGACCGGACGACCTGCTTCTCTTGCTGGTTCAGGATTGGGCTCGTGACAAATCGGTCTTTCCAACTGAGGACGACCGACTCGATATTTCTACGATTATGCTATTCCAGTCTTATACAAGCGGCCGCTCCGTAGAGTTTGTTTATTTGTCGAAAGGTACGGCTAGTCAGGACCCCTTTGGCGAAGCAGAAGATGCCAAGAAAGTGAAACGAGGGGCAATCACTAAAGAAGTTACAACGATGACCCTACTCCGTACAGGGCCTTTTAAAGGTTAATGCTCAGACCCCTTGCCACTCTCTTTCCACACCTAGGCGCACCACTTATGGCATGCTTATAGCACGCTGCTTTTAGTCACTTTCATAAAAAATGAAGCTATTTAGACTACTATTTTATATATGCTCCATGGGCATCTATGACATCCTTACAGCGCTGGGGCATAGTGCGAATGATGTCCCATGCCTCATTTACAGCTGCTCTGGCCCTCCTGTAGTTTCTGTGTACATGAGGATCTAATGCTTCCAGAATATCCTTCATTCTATTCCATATACTCTCTATAGGAGAGAGTTGAGGGTGCTGGAGTAGAATGTCAGCAATAGACCAGCCTGCAGTATAATAGAGGGTCTACAGCCTAAGCTTATCATCCCTAGAGAGCTCTCTATTGCGTGGAGTCTTGGGTACAAGAACATAATAGTTTTCCATGATAAATTAGAGTAGTAAAGCAGCATCAGAGTAGCTGGAGAGAGCAGGAGATGCCCTTTATTATGATTGGAAGATGGCCCTTGCACCTGACAAGTGATAGGTGGAGTGAGGGGTGGCAACATCACTTCATTTTAACCTTTAAAAGGCCCTGTGGGTTGTATTGAGGGGGGGGGATAGTAATAACAGCGTGCCCCCTCCACCAAACCAATGTCAGATCTACTGTACTTCGTACCCGGGGTATCAATTGTAAAAGCAGGGGTCGATTCTTTTTTGGAGACTTTACTCAAGCAAGTAAAGATTCACCAATCCTCCAAACCTTATTGGACAATACCCCCATGCAATCGAAGAAGTCTCTCGAAGGCTTGGCACAATTGATACCCCGGGTACGAAGTATTTGAGACGCAGAATGAGATCACCCAAGACGACTGTGATACGTACACCCAGAACCTGGTAAAGGGCTCCGTGACACCAGGGCTGCAAGCCTGATCGCGTGCAGCAAGCGTCAAAGGATAATGCGCTCGGCTGCTTTAACGCTTAGCGCCCGCAAGCGCAGATGCTTATTCATCTTCCCCTTCAATCTGAACAATTGGCATTTCTGAACTTTCTGACAAACGTCAACACTCAGCCATTTCACAACCGTTCGTCATGCACTTACACGAGAACAGCTATTTAGGAACGGAGAGATGCGGCCTATGTCGTTTGAAACTTCCGTGGGACGACGACCTCTCAGACCTCATGCCTTGGGAGAGTACCTTCCGTGCTGGTATGATCCATCCATCCTTTTTTGCCACTTTGTAACTCTATATAGCGTTGCGCTTATGCTCCGATAAAGATGTTATTAGGATCACAAATCCTTCTAGCTTTCCAAGTGACTACAATAGCAAGGTTGATGTGACTTTCAATGACGGTTAGTCGACTCAGTCGATTACTATTCATAGCTGGAATAGAAGAACTCGAGAGAGCCAGGCGCCCGCATTCTGTTTCCACGATTTTTGCTACTTATATATCATCAAGGTCAAAGGCTGCACCAACTCGAAGATCTACTAACTTGCTCGAACACTTTTACAAGATTCGGTGGCGCTAGAGGACGTGTATAGTGGACGCGCATTAGAGTCCAAGATTAGGAACACATTTGCCAAACTTACAGATTCCAACCCGTATAGCACGGCTCTATTTCCAATGCAACAACTGCCTATTGAAATCAGGAATATCATATGGGAATACGTGAATTTAAGGATAGTAGCTAGCGCTTTTACAATAGTCACTAGGGAAATACTTCGCCTTGCAAAATCCGTCAATTGGCTAGACCGTCGAGAGATATTATTGAATTTAGGCTCTCAGATCTCTCTCAAGATGATTAGTGTCTTCGGCACTTCATATATCCAAGCCTTCGAACATGGGGGTATCACCAATACCATAACTAGTGTTGTTGATCGCCTGAGCTTTGTTATGGCCCTTGGTGGAATTTGCGCGATCAAGCTCCTTGGTACTGGTTGGGACTCGGGCTAGCTAGGGAAGATACCTATCACGGGGCCCGTCTGGTGTGGAACTATACTAGAAGTCGGTTCGGGTCTCACATGCAGCTTTAATGTATGTTCCCACCTACCTTGATATGCTGTTCTAATAGAATTAGGATCTCTATTGCACTCGTATATTAGGCTTAGGTGTTATAACGAGCCAGATTCTATGGGATTGACCAACCATCCCAGTCTCCCTTACCTTTCCACGAGCGGCAAACCTCCACTTTGATCAACCTTGTCTACACCTTATCTCAAGTCCTCAACCACGATATTTTAGATATCTGCCATTATTCGAAGGTAACGAATACGCAATGGGACTTGTTATATATTACTTTGGCAACGGCATCGTAGGGCTCGAGGCCTATTTCACACGAACTTCACGGTTGTTAGGGAGTCGCAGAGGTTGCCCTATATACTTTCCCCTTAGTTCAAAGGAACGGATAGATTTCGTTTGGCGTCGAGTATATAATAAAAGTCCCGTTAACAAGGCACCAGCATTGATAGTATGTCACGAGTCTGTTTGATAAAGAATATTTGCTTATTTCTGATAGATTCACACAACTCTAGGAAGAACTTGCTCGTTCGGGTCACATGTGTTGCCGGGACTAGTCCAGGACGACAAATACGAGTGGATTCCTTTTGATATACGTGGATACGTTACTGGATTCTACTTTGAGGCACCAACTACTCTCTCATCAATTACAAGACTTGGAGTAACCACTCGTAGTGTGACCACTTGGCCTACAACCCACCCGACCCCGGGATATATTGTATGCAATATTCCACGGAACCCCTCAGCAGCAGGCGCGGACGCTGGCTTGTATTTATCGTTTGCTCGTCTTAGTGGCCTAAAGGAAGTTCGGCTTTGTCGACTCGGAAGTCGCTGCACTGGTATCATAATACACTACCTTAACTCTCCGCCAGTAGTCCTTGGTCAATGGCATACCTCGTGTCTTTCAAGGCATACCTCTATCGATGTTAGGGACGTCTCTACAATGCATGTTGAAAGGGCACAATCTAGGGGATATTACATTATTTCTGACATCACATTCTCAGCGGACGTAAACAGAGATGGCAAGCCCGATACATTTAGTATCAATGAAGTAAGTACTCAATTTATCATGAAAGTAATCCATTAACAAGTTGCCTAGCCTATCGCATGGTGGTTCTCAAAGCTTAGTGATGACATCTGTCCCTGGCGTGGCAAAGTTCTCCCAGTTCCAAAAAAAAGTATCAGGAAAACGGAATGATTCAAACTGTTATACTAGCATTGAATAGAACACCCCTAGCAGATGACTTTCAAAACTTGTACCGTGTGAAATAATCCGTCTTCCTTCGGCTAACAAGATACCGCTGGATAACTAATCTTTATTTAGCCTAGCACCAACCGATGTCCGTTGCGATCCGCAAACTTTCTGTATCTCCAGAAGTCGGTATTCCAGCACCACCAGAGCTAACCCAAACCAGCTCGACTTCTACGTTTTCTTGGATGAGCTAGTCTCAGATGTGAGTGGTTCTGGATGAAGGGATGCTGCGATCGCGAAATGACAAAAATAGGTAATCGTTGCCGCTGCCATATTTCATCCCAAACTCTAGCGCATTTCATCACCGACCACCCTCGTCTGGCGCTCTCTCTCTGACTCTTCCTTCCACCCCCATCCATCATCCCCAGCGGCAATATAAACCCACTTGTTATCCCTCCTCCTTCTAGTCGATATGGCCCCGCGTCAAGCAAACCGAAACATCCAAAAAGTTGGGCGCCAACGCTCGGTGCCAAAACACGAAAGTAAGCCATTCACACCGGTCGTGTACTTTGACTGATTGTTGATAGAAGCGCGGCCATAAGGTATTCAGAAGGAACGATCACAGCTATCTTCTCGTAAGAGCGCACGCCTAGAAGAGATACAACGCCCCCAAGAACGAACTGTCACACGACGGGAATCTCGATCTTTCACCAAGATACGCGCAATGTTTGCGAATGAGTATTAAAAGTCAACTAGTATGTACATCGAGTGTAGCCTCCCAACTCCGGACAATGCCTCTCCAACGATATGCTTTGATCTATCTCTTATAGCCATGGCATCAGAGACTTCGGATGTCAGTATCCAAGTCGAGATCATCGTCTCCAAGCAAACTCTTGTGCCCAAGCCAGCATGTCAATCACTCACCCGCCCAGCTCATGTCGTTCATTGTGCGTATCTAGAGAAGGCAATTCTATCTTGGGTGCAATGCCATATTGGTTCTGTGAGTCGCTGTACATTGGAGCATTAATTGCAGCCTCTACCCCTGCTCGGGCTGCTGCTCTCCTCTTCTTCCCACGTTGATATGCCCAGAATGCAAGTCCCGCCATCGTGAGGACAGCAAGTGCTACTCCAATCCCTATTCCTGCATCTGCGCCTGGTGACAGAGAGCTGCTATTTGAGCTCGTTTCGTCGACTAAGAGGCCCGTCCCAGTGGGCGAAGTAGAGCTACTTGTCTGTGTCAAGGGGTTTGGAGTGTTGGAGGCTTCTGAAGGAGTTGATGTACTGGAAGAAGAAGTTGTTGTACCAGAGGAAGTAGTCGTTGTACTTGAATATGAAGCACTTGAGGAGCTCTGCGTCGAGGATGTTGAGGGTGTTGATATGGAGGAGGAAGCAGCAGCTTGGTTGAGGTTACACCTGACCAAGCTATCAGTCTGATTGAAGTTGGAGGGACACTAAATATTCAAGTTAGCACTTCTTCAACTCCTGGCCGTTGAGACAACTATACTGTTGTGAAAGGCGGACAACACGCCTTTGTAACACCAGCTGCAAGCATTGCTTTATATTGTTAGCGAGACATTCTTTCGTGTGCCAAGAAGCCCTCACTTACTACATGGGACTGAATTGGATGCAGCACAGTCCGATTGTGTATCGACGTAGCAATCAGTGTTAGAAACACAACAATACCCTGAGCCCAGAATAGTTTGGCATTGCGGAAATGCGCTGTTGGTGTTGTTGGGAACGCAGCAGAGGGTACTTCCAGGTGTACAGATTGCATTCTTCGTCCCTGGGAGTGCATCTGAGCAAACATCTCTCTTGGTCAAAGCCCAATCTTCGTGCAATACAGGCATTCTCGCTATAATTAATCCGTAAGTTTGCTCGTCCATAAATCCATCGATGGCAGTGATTAGGCTGCACAGCGCCGTGAAAAGAAGTGCAAACTTCCTTGCACTTCGAAAAAGCCCCATTGCCGAACCTGTATAATGGAACAACAACAGTACTCAATACCGACTCGAAGGAAGAACTTCAGAATGGAAGAAAGCGATGAATGCTAAAGTTCCGAGAACTGAAGTGGCCACCAACGGCGTGGCCCACACAAGTCCTCCTCTTATCATAGAACCAATCACATCACGAAATGCAGGCCATCAAAGCTTGGTAGATGTTGGTATTATGCTTACTGTAGTTGCCACGATGGAGCTGAAAAGGAGATTAGCTGCTGCTGCTGCATGCAACCAATCCAGCCTATGAAACCACCCGAGAAAGAGACGTCCGTAATGGTGGTACCGCCAATATACAAAGGAACAAAACCCGGAACGCCAGCAGGTTTCTTCCTTGCTTTCAACTTCATGACCACTCATTACCGTACTATCTTACCCTTTGTCCCGTTCCGCCCTCTTGTCACTTCACCTCTCGCGCTCCTGGCCGTGAATAGCCATGGTGGAATTGAATGTCGTACAACTTCATAATACAAACAATTGAAGTGTATGTTTTACGGACCAGTTTTGACAGAGCGGTGGGTGGTTTAGTTGAGCTTCATTTCCTTTACATGCAGATCTCTTCTTTTGTCGTCTTCTGATTACTTCCCGGTAATACTATACCCACCCATAAACACTTGCTCCCACCGCTCTTTCTACCCCACTTTACTTTGCCCTTAATATCGGTTAACAAAGCTCTGGACTTCATTGAATAACGTAAAAAGAACGTCTCTTTCGCTTCGGGATCATAGGGTAGCCTCGAACATTTAATGTTAGCAGGGTAACTTTCGATGAGTGTGATCATCCGCCGTCAGCAAACTTGAAATGCTTTAAGAACTGGGAAGCTGTACTACAGCTGAGGTCCTCCAGGATTGTTCCGAAGTCCCGACAAAGACCAATCCATACAAGTGCCAGAATGTCCAACATTTGCTGGTAGTGTGCAAGGATTGCTATTGAACTCATTGAATAAGTGAGCATTTACAAGCAGGGTTGGTTCCAGCCCACCGGTACCGAAGCTTTCCTCTTCGACGAACGCCAATGCTGTTAGGTTGCATTGCATATCAAAATGTTGGACATTCGACGGAGTTGCTCTATTCGGCTAATTTAACGAATCATGTTGCATAAGTGAGTCTATAGAAAGGGGTTCCCCACGGCCACAGCGATACGAAATATACCCGCCCGGTTGGCCACCTCTTGCTTGGCCACCTCGGTTAATTGCCAACATCAGATTTAGAAATGTTGGGTTTCAAGTTTTGGCCTCTTTCAAACCCAACTGTATCTGCTGTCAGTAGCATCAAAGAAATGAATGTTGTTCTGCTCTCATGGCGCGTGCTCGAAGTTTGCGCATGGTCGATTATCGTTGCCCTTAGACCACCTACCGCCAGCAGACACCATGAGTGATGTAATAAGATTCTCAGAGTTCATACAAAGGCTTCTTTGTCACGACAACGTACCCTTCGTCGTCTTGTATTATTGCTTGGAGTAATTACTGTCATTCTCTTTACCTTGAGGAATAGAGCCTCCTACGTTGCATCACACGACAACCTACCCTCGACTCACTTCGACAGCAGACCTAGGATACCAGCAAAGTCCTTTGTCGTTGCCAGTCGTCAGAGAGATGATACAACCTGGATCGAGGAGAATCTTCCAAACTGGGATATTGTACGATATGTAGTTGATATGTAGTTGACAATCCAGAAGCGCAATACACAGTTCCCAAGAACAAGGGACGCGAAGCCATGGTATACCTCACGTGAGTTCTGTCCAGACCCTGTACTTTGAAAGATTTCTAACGTGCTTTACAGATACATAATTGGTAATTATGACAGACTTCCGGAGCTCTTAGTGTTCATGCACGCTGAGAGATATAACGATGACCCGATCTACGACGGAGTTCCTTTGCTGCAAAATCTCCAGATTCCCTACCTCATCTCTCAAGGCTATACGAATCTTCGTTGCGTCTGGACATTGGGTTGTCCTTCGGAACTCAAGCTTGGAGAGCGTTCTCAAGAGACTTCTTCAGATCCTAACTCCGCCAAAACCACAGAATCCGCCTACCCTACGGCCTTCAAGGCTCTCTTTCCAGGCGAAGAACTCCCAGACATTGTTGGAGTGGCTTGTTGCACGCAGTTCGCAGTTACTCGACAACAGATCCATGAACGACCGATTGAAGATTATTATCGATTCCGAAACTGGACAATGGAAACAGACCTGGAAGACGGTGTTAGCGGACGAGTCCTCGAATACAGTTGGCATATCATCTTCGGGAAGAAGGCGATACATTGTCCGAATGCGATGGAGTGTTATTGTAACGTTTACGGACTTTGTAGCTTAGAGTGTAAAGAAGAAGGGAGATGTGGTGAGCGATGGCCATACCCGCCATTCGCGTCGTTGCCGAGTGGATGGCCTGGAATTGGCTGGGATGGAGAGCCAAGGGATGCAGAAAAGCTCGCAGAGCTCAGAGAGACGGCTATGACTGAGTTGTAATTACATTAGAGAAGTGTATTCGCCATTTGTCTCATGACCATATTGGTCGCATATGACCCTATCCCGTATCTTAGAATTATGCGTATCGATACAATAGCGAAGGAACGAACAATCCTGGCTGGACGATGGTGTTTGGAAAATGAGTACCCCAGCAGTCTGTGTAAGAGCTCACTATTATCGACGACGTGCAACAAATTTCAGAGTTGGCCTTCATGCCGATGAACAACGAGCTTTCATCCATATGGGTCGAAAGTTAGCTCAAGTTACAACACTTCCAACCGCGATGAGTTATTCGGACATGAGGTACAACGAGCAACCTCGATTCAATACCAATACTTCTTCAACAACCTCTCCTCCTCCCCACTCCACCTCGCATACGCGGCAACACTCTTCGTAACCCCATTCCCCAACCAACTAAACAGACCCGGCCACTTCAAATCCCCCAACTCAGAAATCACGCACAGATGCAAGAAACTCTTCGGGACCCCAGTCTCATCACACTCGCCATCATTGGCCAACCCGTACAATATATAGATACTCTTCTCAAACCCTAGATGGGCCGGTACAAGTTTGACTATGAAAGAGACATCAGAGTCCGTGTCGTTGAAGAAATTATGCTTGGTGTTAAGTGGGACTATAGCCTTTTCCCCAGGTGAGAGATGGAGGAGGTCGTTGTTGTTATTGACGCCAAGGGTTCCAGTTGTGCATTCGAAATGCTCGGCGTAGGAGACTGTAAATTGAGAAATTAGCTGCCTTTCTGCTGTACTTCCAATAGAGCGAGAAGAGAGAACGGGAGGAATTGACACAATGAGACGCTTAATTAGAAGGGACAGAAGAGAAAGTTGTTTTGGTTTTGTAGGAGAGATGCACTTACCATGGTAATGCAACGGTGACCCGCCACCAGGAGCAAGAGTAACGCGAGCCTCAGTACATTCGCCATCTGTCTCTTGACCATATCTGTCGAATATCACCCTATCCCGTATCACAGGATTATAAAGATGTCGACGAGAAGCATCGCGAACACCCGGCGGAAGAGAAAGATCTTTTGGGTCCGCCATTTTCGTCTTGGAAGCGCAGGTTCGATAAATTTAATTCAAACAACGAGACTGAAAACGAAACCACAAGATGAAAAGCCCATGAGAAACCTTCATTTATATAGGTCGTGTCCACCACTTGCTCGCACTTTCGTGAACACTTGCTTCTCGGTCTCAGGCTGCCTGCCATAGGTTCAAAATGCGACAGAGCCAAGCATCACCTGGTGTCACTGCACCGTTCTGCGTATCGCCCTTAACCTTCCCAATCGCCACAGAAAACCCACAGTATATCCCATAGCTGACAACAGTCCCCTCATAGATCACCAAAGGCTCGACAGAGCTGACCCAGCTTGAGTTTAAATACTTTACTCGCACCCGCCCCTAATTCCTCGCTTAGCCGACTTCGCATCCGCCCCCTGCTCGGTTAAGGTCACTATTCTGGATCCAGGTTCGGGTTCGGGAGATATGGGACTGGAAGGATGATCCGAGGGCTGCAGTGGAAGAGCTCTGCTTGTGGTATGAAGTCTTGAGTGGTCATAACTACGGGGAGAAAACCTCATTGGGAAGTCGGACTGAATAGCGAATCAGAGGCGGGTGAGAAATAAGAGCCGCTGTCTGTGGTGAAGGGAAGATGATGAATCGAGATGGGAGACAAAGCGTATAAATGCCGTGTGATTCCCACAGCCTAAGATGGGGAAATAAATTGCTTTGATACAGGTTGACTGTTTTTTGAGTGTGCTTTACCTTTCTGCCCGCCCTAATCTTTATTTTGAACATTTTGAATACCAGGAGCAAAATGGCAGAATCAACAGTACCTTCCACCACTAAGAAGATCGCCATAATTACAGGCAGCACCCGCGCTGTCCGCATCGGCCCCTCAATCACCAAATTCGTACATTCAGTCCTCGAAGCACACCTCTCCACTTCCAAAACCACCAACATCGAACTCTCCATCGTGGACATCGCAACCTTCAACCTCCCCGTCTTCGATGAAGCAGTAGTCCCTGCTTCCGTGCCCTTCGCTGCCCGTAAGTCATCTTCTCTAAATGACACTCTTCTTTTCAATTCAGACCTCCCACCAATACTCGAGCACTGACACCCCCACAGCATATCCTGGTCCACCGAAATCTCCAAATACTCCGCCTACATCCTCATCACCGCCTGCTACAACCAAGGCCCACCGGGCGGCATCAAAAACGCCATCGACTACCTCTACAACGAGATCAAAGGCAAGCCCTTCCTCATCATCTCGTACGGCATGGAAGGCGGCGAGAAAGCGAGCGAGAGTCTGGCCGTCAGTCTGAAGAGTATGCATACGGTGGTCATGGAGACGAGACCTATGTTGAGTTTGGTGAGGAATGAATCAATTGAGTTTGGGTTGCCGTTGGACTTGAGGTTGGCGGCTGGGGGAACGCTGGGGGAGGAGAGTTTGAGGAGGTGGGAGGGGGAGAAGAAGGAGGAGGTTTTGAAAGGGTGAGGGGAGTTGAAGGGGTCTTTGGAGAAGGGTGGTGAGGAGAAGGCGGCGTAGTGAGAAAGCCGTTGGATGTCCCAGAGTGATCAGGATATCATGGCTGATTTTTCGGCGGCCTCAATCTCCTTCAGATAATTGGCTGTTATCAAGTTAGTCAAATTACCCCTTCTTTCATCAAGATCAACTCACCATAAAGTCTATACTTCGGCACATAATACCTCAAATACTTCTTCAAGACCTCCAAATCCGCTTCCCAAGCCTCGTTCCTCTCTCCAAACTGAATATGGATCAAAGCAGCAACGGCACAGATTCGATGAGCCCAGAAAGCAATACCATCAAGATCCATTGGTACTCCTTCAAAAGAGGCTTTGGTGGCATAGATGATGATTCTTGTTAGAGATTGGAGAGCACTTGTTGCTCGGAGGATCCCTTCTTTGTCGTTGGATTGGGTGGACATGGCTAGTTCGTGGAGATGAAGAGAATATGCTGCGCTGGTGCGGAGACCGTATGGACCGCAGTATTTACCCTCAGCTTTTCCTCTGGAGATCATGGTCAGCCTTGATACAACGACCCCCAGAAACTTCACGTATGTAAGTCAGAAGGTAAAGAGGACTCCACTTACGGCGGCGGAATACAAGCTCCACTAAAATGCTGCAACGCAATATCCAACTTCGCAGCATCAGCGACCCGTTCCTCAGGACTCTTACTCTCATCCAAGATATGTTTCGTAGTCAAATCAGTAAGGTAAGTCATCTGAACCACAGCAGCAAACGGTCCAAATCTAGTGCATCCCCTATCCGCCAGATCCAGATTCTCCAGATCAACATCCTCAGGAAGTACAATCTCATCTCTAACCCGGTAAGTAACTCCATCCTTAAGCGGAACAAGAGGAAGATAATCATCCGGCTCCGGACCCTTAGAAGCAAACGGCAATCCACTACCCCTGAACTCCTGATTGATAATCCTACCCACATAATCAGCGCTTTCCCTCCCTCTCTTGCAAATTACAACCTACCTCTCAAGCACAACAACACACCACCAAACACACCTCTTCTCCTCCACCCCATCTCCCTCTCCCCCCACCCGCCTCACGGTACCATGCAAACCCAGCACCTGCGCCATCCTCACCGTCCCCCCAACAGTCCCCCACGCCTCCCCCAGCATCCCCTGCACAAACTCCCACCCCGCAACCAGGCACCCCATCCTCACCAACCCTAGGCCTACCCTGCCCGCCCCGGTCAACAAACACCAGATACTCTTCACCGCACCATAAACCTCCTCTCCGCCCTGGCCCGCCACCAAAAAGATCGCCAACAGCAGGACGCCGAAATAATCCTCCCCCTCCTCCCCCTGCTTCCCATCTAAGCTATCAAGCTGAGAGTAGAAGGATTCCTGATCAACAACCGGCAGCGACTGATGGAACGTCCGGAAATAGGTCGAGATGTAGAACTCGCTTTTGCGGGTAATAGCGCTCAAGAGACGGGACACCTGGAAGCTGACTTGTTCGTCGATGCTAGAGGAGGGGTGGGTTTGGACTAGGGGCGGAAGCGGAAGGGCGGGGCCGCTCTTGCTTCCGTTGTTGGTTTCGGGGAGGGGGAGGGTGTATTTGCATTTGACGAAGAGTCTAGTGTTCTTCTTTTTAGAGACTGGGTGAGAGAGGATGAAAGTTGGGTAGGACATACCGACTACATCGTCCACAGGCAGGAAGAGCTTTGTTGCAGCTCTTCTTGCGGCGTTTGCAGGGTTCACAGACGGTAGGGGCTGTTTGTTGGAGGTGTGCTATTGAATCGTGGTTGGGCATTTTGGTCTAGAGATAGCTAGCTGTGTGATGAAGTTATTGGCATGGCCTTGAGTTAGACAATTCTAGAAGGATATTATTCTATCTGAGATTTCGAATTGAGGATATGAGGTTTTACGTGAAAGCAGTGTAAGCATAGACTTGAGACGTCAATGCAGTCACGTGGTGTCAGACATCTAGGGAGTTAGTGTGACCTTTCTTGGCTATTTATACTTTAGATAGATGGATATCCATGCTAGGACATTGGAAAATAATCACAAAATGTCACCCTTTCACTAGAAAACTTTTTGGTAGGTATTGGGTTGAGTACAGCCCAATACCAATCCATACTGATTTTTAATAGCGCCTACGACATTTTCCTCCTACCAGTCTCATGTTCTGCTAATCAATAAAATAACCTTTTGTCATGCAACTCATTTCCAATCCAGAAACCAGTTCCAATTGCTGAACGCCGAAACTCAATGCAGAATTGTTCCTCCTTGCTCTTCCTACCCCAAAACGCCCCAAAGGTGATGAGTCCTCCTCCCTATGTACTCCCCGAAAAACACCTGCAAGACATGCAGTATTAATAACCATTACTACTCCTCCACTGAATTAGATGGCCGGGACAGAGGCCTCCGCGCCAGGTTCCCTTCCAAAGGCGTTATTGTACGTCCCAGGGTTGAACATGAAGTTGCGGTCAATCTCCATACTTCGATTAATTCTTCCACCTGGGGTCCGAGGGTTAGGAACGTTAACTCGTCCACGGGTGGTGGTTCTGTTTAGTTCCTCATCGTCGGTGTGCTCATCTTCAAACTCACCGAGTCTAGAAATAGTTAGTGACCATATGCATGTCTGGGATACAAAGAACATACCTCGCAAAGTAGTCGGCGAGACCATCATGACTCGGTGTGCCAACAACTTGATCGTAGAGAGGTGGGGGTGTTGGCATTGGTGGCGGTGGATCTTCGGCATCAAAAGCGGGTGGGTTGAAACTTGGGGCTCTGATCAAATGGATTGGCCGTTGCACACCCGCAGCAGCATTCATAGATAAATGCGCTTGGGGCGGTCTCGCCAAGTCAGGCATGGCATTCTCAATCCCGTTTGAAATGTTGCCCAAATCATTCGATAGGGATGATGCAGTGTTGCTCGCAGCGGCATTCGGGCATCCACAGATTCGTTGCATATTCAGTCTGCCGGTGTTCAGGTCGGAATACTCTGGCAGAGCCAAATTCGCTTGAGTTGCTCGGCAGCTCAAAAGGGAGATAGGAGAGTCGATAGAAATTTCGAAATGACGACGCTTCTTGCCTGTTGGATCGTCCGCATCAAGTCTTGATATTCGCATAACGATCTAAACAGTGGTCAGCAAGGACACGTCAATGAGTTCTGAGATCTTACCTTGATCCAGTGATGCACATCCACATTCTTCCACGTGCAGTCATGATGAAGACGCTTTCCTCGGTCTTTCTCCATCATTTCGCAGGTGGGTAGTTGCACGTCCATCTCTATTTCAGTTCCTCCTATTATGGTTTCCAAGTCTTCTGCCAGATCAAGATCACCAAGTAAATTCTCCGTCGCCTCGGGAAGTGGGTCAGGGTCAATTCCACGTCTTCTGGCATCGTTCCTCCTTCTCGCCTCGGCCATAGCCCTATTACGAGCTCGTGTCTCTGCAGATGGCTCGCCTCCTCTTTTCTGTCGTATCTCTGTTCCAGCATAGTCTTTGCTCAGAGACTTGCCAGCCGATTTTTCGACCAAAAGAATCTTGCGAGAGGCGTCTCTCCTCGTCACCTTTTTATTGCTGGCGAAGTACTCGATGTTCTCGCTGACATAAACCTTGAGCTTGTGGACTTGGACCTTTGCCAATGGCATAAGCTTGAATGCTATTGGAATCTTGGAACCTAAGGGGAATGATTTCCCCGAGATCATGATTTCGTAGTGTAACTGGTCCTCCCATTTCCTGCTAATTGAGATTGGCTCCACCAGTTCTAATGAATCTTCGGAAGGGGATCGAATCACTGGAATCTCTTTGAATCCTTGGAGATTAGCCTTGAAAGTTCCTGCACGTTCCACTAAGCATTCCAATTGCCACTTAACGTGAGCAAGAGGCAATGAAGTCGTCTCGGGGCTGTTGTTGTCAATCGGCAACTCAAAGCTGTACTCGTAAACTCCAGGATGAAACACCTTGTAGCCCTTCTGTTGAGGAGTGGGGCCGAACGGCGAATCACCTTTGGTGAAGCTGCGTGACTGGTTGCTCTGCAAAGACAGTCGCTTTGCGTCTTTGGTAGATAACAGAGTGCTGGATCTACTTGATCGAGTGCCAATACCTGGAAGCGAAAAGCCACTGCTTTGTTGACTTGGAGACGGAGGACCCAACGTGCTCGCAAGATTGGTGACAGATGACGATGCAGACCTGTCTCGCAAAGCATAATTGCACATTGCCCCATACCCTGTATCCGAATCCTCATACGCAGAGTTGAAGAATGGAATAACTTGAGTTCTCAAAGACTCCTCTTCGAACAGGTCAGACTTTGCAGGAGGAATACCTAGGCAATTTTAGTCACTCTCCATTGACAGCGTATGATACTCCTTACCTTCTGGCCACTCGGTTCGAGCTCGACCTGTGAACTTCAACGTGACAGCCTTGATCTTGACACTCTTTGTAACATTTAGCTGCAATTTTCCTCGCAGAAGCGCAGAAGTGTTCGAATGCGAGTGATTCGTAGTACCATCATGGTCGAGACCGGTCAAATAAATCACTGGCTCAGCCAAAATGATCGAACAAGATACACCATTGCCAGAGCAAACCGGCTTTTCCGAATCAGACCCTATCTTTCCATTCATCAAGGAGCCAGCGCTTATACTGGGTCTGCCAGCAGAAACATTGCTCATAGTACTGCCTGTTTCAGATGAACCTGGCGACTGTCTTCCTCCGAGAGCGTTCTCTAGCGAAGGTCTCGACATTGTTGCGTCTCCCATAGACGTTCCCGGAACCGACCTCCGAGCGAATATGGTTGTAGGGTCAGAGGAAGCCACTGACAGAGACGCGCGAGGGGATCTTGGTGTATCCGGACTGGCAGATCTCGTCGAGTTGGCCGCTGAGGACGTAGCGGTAGAGGAATTAGAAGATGAGGGAAAAAAGACCGAACCCAACACTCTCTTTGCGTTCTCGCGGGAAGCCAGCTTTTTGAGTTGTAACCGAAACTTGGAAGGGTTTTTTGGAGGAGGTGGAGGAGGGGAAGGTCGAAGGTCGAACGGCACGAACCCCGCCGGCAGACGTGTGATGTGTATGGAATGAGGTCGTCGTTGTCTGGGTCGGCAAGGAGGTGTAGGTAGAGTTGGGGTCTGCGACTTGAATGCGACGAAGCTGGGAGGAGTGTAGTAGACTGTGCCTCTACTAGTGTAGTAAGATAAAGTGATCGGTTCTGACATGATGATGTTAACGAAAGAACCCTCACAATAGCAACAGAAACACTATCGACTATATCGATGGACCTGAGCTGAACAGAGATGATTCCGAAAAAAAGGAAAGAGTGGTATTTTGACATTCACGATCTGGCACTGTACCCAAGCGCAAAGGAGACTTTGGACGCTCTGGCAGCCGATTGTTGAGTGCCAACCATATCATGCAATCAAAGAGAGCAGGGTGAGTGCCGGTAAGGCTTAGGGGATATAAATCATGATACTATGCAACATGCGACAGGGTGACTGGATAGACTCACAAGACTAGTTTGGCATGCGTCTGTTGTCACGACGGTGTGCAGGGAAGAAGGGGTGCACGCTGCCAACACATGAGGGCAATCGACAATGGCGGGTAGGAAATTTAGGAGGAAAGCTCCCCAAGTTTCCCGGATTGTGAAGTTTGGGTCGCAAGGACTCGCCGTGTAGTGAGTTCGGGCTGGCAGATGTATCCCGGTACCTGCGGCTATCGATGACGGTGAGCGACGAAGCCTGAGTCGCAACGGAAATAATGCACTGCGGGGAGGAGAGAGTTGAGAATGTTTCGTGGACGGCCGTGGACAGATGCAAAGAGAGAATGCAATGAATTTGGTACAGAGAAGAGTGAATTGGATGCCATATGTACAGTAAGTAATCGTCGAGCAGCCTTAGGGCGCAGGAATAGAATCTTTCCCCTCCCGGAACTTGGCAAGAGTTTAGTTGGTCGACCAAGTGTGGTTGTGGTGTTTATAGAAAGGTACGACGATGCCGAATGGACCGTCGCGGCCAATGAGCACGGAGTCGTGGATGATGTCAACAAGTCTCGAGTGGAGCGACCCAAATGATACTGGACGGGACGGGACTGGCCAGCACTGCAGGAAAATACCTCCGACTTTGGGAGAGGCAAGAGTGCGTGGTAGATTGAGTCTACAGTAATAATGTCTAGATCTAGCCCATTATGGCAGCCTCAATCATCCGTCTACTTTGATCCTTCCATTAGGTTTCTTCTCTTCCTCTCTGGCCCGCAGTAAGGTTACTCACTGGCCAATTCCCCACCAACAACTTTTGTCGGGTTTTAATCTGATGTTCGAAATGCAAATGTGCAACACATGTTTCGTTCCAACGCCGGCGCATCGAATTCATCGCGACAGATCGATATTCCCCCTAATCCAGATGAGATTAATTGGATCTGCCATGCCAGATAGATGCCAGATAGATTGTTCGCAAGCGATTTAAAGCAACCTCGTCCACAAACAGGGAAATCGTGATCAGTGCCAACCTAGACTGCCATAGTTTCGAGTGGGACGGGGTTCATCTGGCTTCGACGCTTCGTCCAGAAAGGGTCAACCCGGCAAAGCAGGGTTCGAGAAGCTCATGCATGAAGTTTCAAGATGACTCTTGAAAGAGATGGACGTGATTGTCGAGACGACGTCTGCGAGTCTAGCTTGGCACATCAGCCCAATGGGTACCCATCGCCTTTGCAGTACGTGCTCGGTCAACCATCAGCGCGATTGAGAGACTGGACGATTGTACAAATCATCTTTGATTGTTTGGGCTGATCCTCACCAGTGTCCCATAGAAAAACAATTCTTAGTCAGATCCAAAGCTTCTGGAACCCCGGAGACGGGAGCGAAGCTAGGTGGAGTCATGGTATGGTCAGTGGCAAACTCAATCTCTGCTCCTCTCCTCAGAATTTCCAAAAGGTTGGTCTGAAACCTGCACACCACCGAGCTTGGAACTGAGTTGGATCGGGCGCAGGTTGTCTCTTGCGTTTCCAGATCATGGCTTAAACGGAGCTTCAGAGGCCATTCAAAAGGATCTGCTCATAGTTCGAGGCGTTCCCATCAATACCGATAGGCTTGAACTGGCGCAAGGCGAACGCCAACGAGGCGCCGGAAGACCGGAGGCGTACCTTTTCTCGGACGAGAGAATCCTTAAGAGGGCAAGCCACTGCCATCATTTATCTCACTTCCTTTTCTTTTCCTTTTCATGTGCACGAGATCTGGAACCTGTCGATCCTGGCCTATTGGAACCCATCTTGACCGCCGTGACATCCCGCACGCAGGCTTTACTCATCCGCATGCTCCTGCTGATATGCAGGCCACGAATTCAAGATGACCCGCTGGGCTAAGCCTCTTCGACACGTAATGATTCTTGACGGCAGACCGACTGATAGTATCCGTTTTGTGATAGAAAACTTGGTAGCTCGTCGAGATCAGATGCCATTCGAAGTTCCAAGGAGAATAAACAATCTGATCATGCGATATGTTCGGGAAGACGAGATGAGATCTGATGGATGTCTTGGCGGATCTAACCCTAGCGCTGATCATGCGGGGAGAAAGGCGGAAAGCGGTTGAGTCACATGTCCTGAAAAGAGATACAGTACCCAGGTATACATGAAAAGAGGATTATAAAGCAATGCAAAATGTATCTTCTTGAACGTACTCAATTTCAAACATATGGGATAGAACTCAGAGAAAAGAACAGTGCATATTGAACAGATGAGTAGAAATTATATATTTTGTGATCTATTCGTGGGATTGCTTTGGTCGAGGAGAAAAGTCTTGGTTGTTGGACAAAGTAAAAATTGGAAAGCCTTATCTCTTATCGCACGTGAACACGAATTGTGGGTCAATTTTCTACGCGACTCGAACGCGTCCAGACGACAACCACAACAGTAATTTTCATCTGACATACTTTGGAAGAGTGAATATGGCAGACATTGAAGGTAGTGCATCGCCAAAGCGTGTACCTCTCAATGAATCCGCCGACCTCTCAGCACCACTTCGAGGATGTGTCATATGCTGTACATCTGTTCCGGACGAAAAGCGTGTAAGTTGATACAGATGCAACGTCCCGTCTCTAGGCAGCTCCTTCCTGACATCTAACCTCTGCAATAGACAGAAATTGCGCAATGGACAGAACAGATGGGTGGAGTCCATCGCTATGACTTGACCCTCGACGTAACCCACCTCATTGTTGCCGACTACAACACGGATAAATATCGATATGTCGCACGAGAAAGACAAGATGTACAGCCAATGACAATACAATGGATTGAATCCGTGCGGGAGCTATGGATGAATGATAAAGAGATTGATTTCACGGCCTTGGAAACCGAGTATCGACTGCCTACCTTTCATACTCTTAGGTTCAGCATGACAGGCTGTGATGACCGTAAGCGCATCAACGCTCTCCACTATGACCTTCTACTAATACTAATCCGTAGCCCAAGAACGATTAGAAATTGCCGAACAAGTGAAGGCTAATGGGGCAACATATGAAGGCGACCTAACAAAGCAAATTACACATCTGATATCTTTTCGAACAGAGGGGGCAAAATACAAGGCAGCCAAGAACTGGAAGCTGAAAATTGTATCTGCTGAGTGGTTGAGGGACAGTATTGAAAGAGGCATGATCTTGGATGAGAGGCTTTACGATCCAATATTACCAATAGAGACGAGAGGAATAGGAGCCTGGGACAAAACGAAGCCGAAGAGGACATCACTTGGCAAAAGATCTCGAGAAGGCAGTGCGGCAAGTCTGGATGGAGGGAGGAGAAAACTCCGAAGAACGGCGAGCACAAAATTGAGCAGCCAAAGTGCCAACATCTGGGGAGATATTGTTGGAGGGGGAAGTATTGCACAGGTGTCTAGGAGTGGTGTGTGGGATACTGCCGAAGATGCAGACTTACCCCGGGCTCAAGAAACGAGGGCCAGAGAACCTATTGCGCCACCGAACCCTTCTTCAATGCAATCAACAATCGAGAATCCATCGATGCAGGGGATGTTCAGTGGCTGTCGATTCTATGTTTATGGCTTTGTCGCCTCGAAGGAGCAAATCCTTCGCGGTCACCTAATTTCGAACGGCGGTGAAGTATCAGACACAATCGAGGCTTTGGTCGACACCGAACCACGGAAGGACATCAAAAGGCTTTTCCGAATCGTTCCACACGACCTTCCAGGAGAGAAGTATCCATTACTGCCAGATTCTCAGCTTGACATCGAGACCATCACTTTCTGGTGGGTGGAACGGTGTCTCCATAACAAATGGTTTCTGGAACCTAGCGAGAGCATCATCGGCCAGCCTTTCCCCACATTTCCAATCCTTGGTTTCAACGAAATGACCATTTCCTCCTCCGCCTTCACTGGAATAGATCTTCTTCATTTCAAGAAGGCTGTCGAGCTGATTGGAGCCAAATACAGCGAGGATACGACACCACAGTCTACAGTTCTAGTCACAAAATCCGTTATTGCACTAAGGCACGATAAGTCTGAATGTGCTCAAATATGGAACGTTCCCATTGTGACAGCTGATTGGCTGTGGGACTGTATCAAGTCTGGTCAAAGATTACCATACGCCAAGTATAAACTTAGATTAACCAAAAAGCGAGCAGAGTCAATACCAAATGTAAAGGAGCGACCTTCTTCCAGAGCGTCAACTCGACCGGAGCGATCGAAGAGTGAAATATTGAAACCCATCACTGCGTCGTCTAGCGGCCACTCGTCCAATACAACTCGACCACCTCGAAACTCCGGTCTGGACGTTACAGCATTTGCAGATGACGGCGCCAGCAGCAACCTCACAAGATCTGCTCGACAATCCGGCCTCGATGAGACTGCATTTGCAGACGATGAGCCTGATAAAGCTACACGACCTGCTCGAACTTCTGAATTGGATACCACAGCATTTCAGAAGGAAGTGCCTAGTGTCAAGGACGAACAGGTTTCTCAGGTACTATCCTTCGGACAGACTTCGTCCACCGAAGATATCCCAATTAAAGCACCACCTTTATCAGAACGAAGCATAAACTCACCAACAAGAACAACCTCAACAGCCTCAGCACCATCAGAACCACCACCACCAAGCCGACCCTCAGAAGAGATCAGTAACGCTATCTCATGCCTTCTCGCAAAGTCCAAAAGTGCCGCCGCTCCGGCTCACACCGATCCCTCCGAAGGACGCAGGCGAGGCGGGAACCGCATCCTCGGCCGTGTGACCAGCAATGTCTCAACCGCCTCTGCCAATCGCTCGCGAGCTACATCTGTAGACTCAACAGCAAGCCATGGGCATCCAGTCCAATACCCATCCTACCTCGCGGGCAAGACAGCCAATGACCATATAGACATGCTAGTCAACGGCGACCGTCAGCGATTAGAGAACCTCGATAGTCAGCCGTCGAGTACACAGGTGCAGTACGATGATCCGGAGAGTACGACGGCGAGGGAGATAGTGATGGCGAGGATGAATGGGGAGAAGATTGAGCCGAAGAGGGCTGGGCTTAAGGAGAAGGCGGCTACGATTGGAGGTGCTGGTGCGAGAACAACGCGGAGGACAGCGAGGACGCCTGGGTTTCGATAGATTGGTTGGGTGTTGGTGTTCGTGACTTGAATTGAATAGTAATGAATTGGAAATCGAGACTTGAATGTTTAGCTTCCCGAGATGCTGTGACTTGCGTGATTGTGTGGTGTTGATACGAACATTGAGAGATTTATGTCGACTTCCCGCCTCTAACCTCGAGAATTTAGCTCCTCGACGCCGACGTCTCGTTCCCACAGTCTTTAATTGCTGAACAATTGAAACGTACCTAGCTAGGTATGCATCCCATCATAGGCAACGCTCTCTCCCTCCCGGAAAAGAATTGTTGATCGATACTCCCCAGCCTCGGCTCAGCCAATCAGATCCCCGCCTCGCTAAAGGTCCTATAACGTTGAATAAGCAAAACGGTAAACAAGAATTAGTAGGGCTAAGTAGAGGGATACAACGGACCTCTTTCAGGACGCCTAAGGAAGCAGCTGTAGCTACTAAGGATAAACAATGGTCTCGCCCTTGTACTAAGCAGCAAAGCTTCGGGCTGACGGATCCTGATAAGACCCCCCGCTATTTAGGCACGACTTATCTATGAGGGTGTTACTGCGAGCTGTCCGTCGGGAGTCTGTGAATGGTTTTGTCTTTTGGTTGGATGGTGGGATGGTCGCTTTTTGGGTGGGGGGAAGGGGGGGGGTGGGGAGCAGGGGGAAATGAGATTTTTGTTTCTTAATCAGGAATGAACATTTTCTTCGATGTTTTCTTTGGTTCTGACGACGAGTCTCCCTAGTCTTATAGCACGAAAATAGGGGGCAGAAGTAAAAAGGTTTGTCATTGTTTTGTTTAAGAAGGGGTTTGGTTCGGCTTTTCACTTCGGGGTGCTGTCTAACTTTTCATGAGTGTTTATCTCGAGAAGTACGGGCAAGAGCATTGAATAGAATGAGAGACGGAAGATTGAGGATGGAGGATGGGACTCAGATTGTTAGGCTTGCAACGGCATATCTCGCGATATCAATGTTGTGGCAGAGTTTAATGTTGTTGAGTGATGCTCATCAAAGGCTTAGCACATCTAGAATGAAAATTTGCACGGCCTTTGTGAACCTTTCATTTTGATTGGTCTTGAATTTCATCGCTTTCCTCGCACTCAGGCTTTCTTGCTTAAAAAAATCATACGAGCATCATAACTGGATTGAATTTTCGTATATCCATCAGCCACAGAGAACCACCCAGCAGGTCATGTTTGATGGTAGTATAACAGCTCAAAAGTCTGCTCTGCTATACTATTGAGCGGTAATTGGAAAATCGGTTGATTTCTTGCGACATCTGGGCTTAGGATCGACACATCAACCATAAGTCGAAGATCTGAGATGAAGAAGGATCCTGTATATACACACAAATCTCTTTGTTTTGTATCAGATACTCAATTGCAAGTCCATGCCTCTACATTCTCATCCCATTTGCTGTATGCATTCTTTACGACCTCTGTAGCAACTTCGAGCAAGTAAATGTTCGGCTCCCAATCAAACAATGCTTGAGAGAGTAGCTGAGCGATCAAGTTACTCGGATCACCGTAACCGCTCGGAGCGTTGGTCAGGACAACTACCGCGGAGTCGGTTTGGGAAATGTCATGTATGTCGATAGGAATCCGCCCAGACCGCCGGTATGTCCGACAATCTTTTGTGATGCGAAGTCCTGGCTAAGCTTATACGGTGTAGAGATGAATTGTCTATTGGTGATGGTGTTCCATTTATCGGTCAGGGTCTTGAAATTATAGAGTCCTAGTCCATAAGCTTGCAATGATTAGAGGCGAGAAAAAATTGCGGCTTCGTCACGATGCTCATAGCTTCAAGGACGTTTTGGAAGCTTGAGGCAGTTGAGCCTTTTGCCTCGAGACTAGTGCCGATACAATCAGAGCCATTGCTAAAGCCCCCTTCTAATCGACCGTCTGCCATCTTCGTTGCGGCGATGAGGATTTGGCTCCAGAGTAACATGTCATGCACACAAGAGCGCAGAGAGCCAGACCCATCAAATGCATCACCGTCCTTCGGCGTTGGATCGGAATTGTCGTATAGGAACCATCGTCAAGAACAATATATGGCCTGGCGTAATTATCGTCCACTTTCCATCGAGTCACGTACGAGTCAGTCCGACCTCTTGAAGTATGTTCTTCTTGACATAGGATCTCCAGGATTCACCGCTCAGTTCGCTGACAAGAACTGCTGCGAAGGCGTACGTCCAGTTGTTGTAGCTCCATTCCGACCGAAAGGGAGAGGCGCACGGAAGATGGTTTGTAATGTGTACAATATCTTGGCGTTTTACAAATACTTGGCCGTATCGACCGATGACGGTAAATGGTAGCCCCGCAAGACCGGCAGAGTTGAAGAGGATATCGAGTAAAGTAGCTTCATTGCTGACAGTCTGGTTATGAGGATTGTTGAATCGCGGGGACCAGGTGCTTATTGGGGTATTGAGAAAAACTTTATTTGACTTCGCAAGAAGGCTTAGGGCTATGGAAGTGACTTGGTGCAAGACACGATGTGATACATGGTCTTTTCATCAGGAATTCTGCTGTCGTCTCTGTCACAGATTCCGAATCCTTTAGTGTAGAGTGTTTTGCCATTGTGCATAACACCGATCGATGCCGAGGAAGCTTGGAAAGGTTCAAGTATGTTGACGATGGTTGGAATCACAGCCTCGATGCTAGAACGGTCTCATATTTAGCTGTGATTTTGGGAATGATCTACTATCATCGGGGAAATAACTCACCGGGCTTTGCTAGACGCATGCTCTGACGATGATGACGTGGACATTCGCGACATTAGAAAGGCTATTACTATGAGTTTGAATAGTCGAAGTTGATAAAGTGAAGCTGAAGTTGAATAGCTCGCCGGCTGCTCGCCGTGTTCGAGCTGTGACATGTTGAAAAAAGAGAGTCAAGCATCTATGCCATGTGGTAAAGTTGGCAGGAAAAAAGTTAGGCCGACCCTAAACCTTAAATAATTTTGTTGCACGTCGCAAAAATTCAAGTTTCTCAAACGCCAACAAGAAAACCTCAAGAAATTTGAAAAGTTGTGCAAGTCAGGAAATTTTTGCGCTAGTGGACCATCAGCCAATCAAATTACAAGATTTCATTTGTATGTGTTCTTCGTTGAGAAGAAATAATTTGGTGGTTGCGATACGCAACGAAAGATTTAAGGTTTTAAGGTTAACTTTAGCTTCAAACCTTAAATATTTTTGTTGCATGTCTACAGAATTTGTCTCCTCAACGATAAACTTCTCTAAAGATTTCAAATGTTAAGCAGTCAGGAAATTTTGGCGCTAAGAAATTCTCGGCCAATCATATTGCAAGGAATTTTTTGTATGCGTTTTCGGTGAGAAATAAATTTCTGGTGAGTGCGATGTGCAACAAAACCCAGAATTAAAGTTGGACCAATGAGAGGGCTGGGAGGCTTTAGTGTGAATTATATGGACTATTCAGCTTTGATTGGGTACAATAATGACATTTTGACATCGAGACAAGGCACTTGCTGCATGCCTTGAACTAAAGTCCCAATGTTATCGCCATGGCTATCAAGCCCAAACTGATCGTGGGGAGTGCATCGAAACAGAATTAGAGGATACCTTTGCAAATATCGCTCCAAAAAAAAATTGACGCTCACTAGGCATCACTTGAATCTAAAATCGCAACGCTAATCCCTCGACATCCAGAACTTCTCCATGCTCTGACTAGCTTGTAGCAAAAGTCCAGCACAACTTGCAATCTCATCTCGACAAAATTGGTGTGGCATTGGGTAACACAATGCTGCTTCACGATCAATGCCAACAATCGAAGAGAAGGCTTATTCTGGAAGGTCTTTGAGAAGTGTTCCTCGCAGAGCTCAAAACGTCGGTCTATCAAATGTAAGGAACAACAACTGTATTCAGTATGGACTGCGGCCGATGCTTTTCTTGTTGTCATGGTAAGGCTCAAAATGAGGCACAATTCATCTCAAGCAAGGAACACACTAGCGGCATGGAATAACAAACAGAAGTGTGATTGTTCTGGAACTACCAGTGAAACAGCGAAGCATATGAACTGTAGACAGGCGATCAATTATGCTCAAATCACAAGAAGTGTGACACAAATGGCAACCTTATTGCTCCACGAAGGCTCGAACGTAGTCTCATCCAAAGTCGATGACGTGAAATTGGTTCTGAACTGGATTTGAAAATTTAATATTGTTAAGGTAAGGTAGCTAATGGCGCATGTGATTGCCCATTGCTATTCGCTCCTCTCCTCTCTTTCTCTTTGCCAACCAAGGACCTCGAGGACGCAGACAGCCAGATATCCGGACCTATAGTCTCTTCGTCCATACGATGGGCTTCAATGGTCGATTCCACGTCCTTGGCCACGGCGCCGTTACTACTAATTGTTGTCTTGCCTGTTGACCAGCCATACAAGAATACTGATTTGTTGATAGACGTCAAACTCTCCAACACTTTCTCGGCGACGGGAGGAAGGCTGGCCATGATTTCTGGTATGTCAATATCAACGACAGCAATAGGTAGAGCCCATCCCAGCGGGACAGCGTAATCTGAGAGCTTTTGGAACTCTCGTATACGGTCCTCTCTGCTAAGCTGACAGTCTGTACTCGTATCGAGCAGCAGCGTAGCTCTCCTCTTCTCCGTTTCGGTTCCGATGATATCCACGATCTCTTGCATTCGAACCGCGGCTGCTCGAGTACATACCATTTTCCGATTGCCACACGCAGGCCATAGGTTAGAGGGCAACAACTGGTCCTGGTTCTCTACTTCTATCTGCCGCGAGATTGCTTTGTTGTGCCAATCCTCAGGCTCAACTCTTCCGTGGGACAAATCGCTAGCGAATGCAAGCAGAATAGTGCAATCAATATTGAGCGACTCAGAAAAGAATTCAAATCGATCTGACGCCATTCGATGAATCACAGAGGAGATTGGAGGGTATTCAGAAGACACTTCTTCGGACGTTTGTACATCCACCCCCAACTCCCTGATCTGCTTTAGGACATTTCCAACCTCTTTCGAATCCGGTACGGCCTTGATCTTTGGGAGAATGAGTCGTACGGTAGGATGACGGTATCGTATCCTAGTGACTCGAGAAGCTTTGACAAGTGCTTCGATTTGTTTCACCAAACCGGGCTCATCGTCGTCGTCATCCAGAGATTGCATCTCGTCGTCCTCGTCACTAGATGAGTCACCGGCCCATCCAGCTCTTGTGAGATCCCATATTATTCGTTTCTCTGTTCTGGAAGATACTTTGATCCATTCCATACCATCTTGTGACACAATGTCTACCGTTGCGACATCTTTGCGATGCCGAGTTCCCCTCGTTAATACCTTGCCATTGGTGTCTCCATTATTTTGCTCGTGTTGCCAGAAGAATCGTTTGCCCAATGCTACCACACTGCTGCGAGTTTTTGCTATGGACCATACTGTATCGAAGAAAGATAGATTGGACGATCGTAAACCGTGCTTCGTCTTGGGTTCATTTGGGTCCGAAACGGCAAGCTATGAACTGGTATTAGTATGTGGCAGATGTATAGGCAACAGGGAGCACTCTGACTTTATTCAAGAGCTTCATCTCAGCGTAAAGGCCTGTCTTAAAGGCCCTCACTTCAACCCGCTTTTCTTTCTTCTGCTGTTTGAGATGTGCCTGGAACTCCTCCAACTCTTCTAGTAATAGCTTGCATCTCTGCTGCATTCTAGTTGCCATTGCCTGGGTCTCTTCTGCAGAGGCAGATATGTCGAGTGCGAGTATTTTTTCATCGAGCTCATTGTCAGGCTGAGGGGCATGGCTATCAGCCTTGCCATTCGTGGCAGACATTCTCAAGGTCGTAGTGGGGTACTTGGAAATATTCGAAAGCCGATTTGGCTGCTATGAAATGACAGAGCGGCCTGCATTCTACGTATGCAGACGTGTCTTGGTATGCGATCATGGGGGAAATATTTAGAATTGGGTAGAAATAGTTGTGGTCGAGTCATAGCTAGCAAGTGGCCGACGTCCAATTTTCGAGGGTCACGTGTTACATGCACTTTTGGAAAAAAAAGTCCAATCGACCTCGGACCTCGAAGTCCCAGACATTATTGGAAAGATGTCATACTCAAATCAAGTGATCTAGCTGAGAAAGGGAACAATGTCGCTGCTGTGGAACACAGAAGCACGTTTCAAATTTTCTTGAGATCGCCCTGCAACTTGGGCGCCCATGCTCATGCTCATCTACACTATATTGTTGGCAACGCGCCAGCTAGTGCTGAGCCATTGATTTTCATGCTGCTGTTGCGGATTGCAAGTACCCAAAGATGAAACCTTCAATCTCAATGCCCTCCCTTGGGATCGCTCACCAAGACTCTTCCGTATAGGAGTGGGACATGCGACCATGCTAGTGTTGCTGTTCCCTGCCTGCTACTCCTCAATACTTCCTACTCATTTCAAAATTGGTTCAGGGCACTGCTTCTGCCTTTGAAATGTCCGGAAACGACGTATGAGGCGTCTTTGAGCTACTCTCTCCTCATCTGGGCAAAAGTTCCTAGATTAGAAGGCCTCATTGTGGCTCGTCCATCCAAGATACGACTTCTATAGTCTTACCTGTGTTTACCGTTCACGGTACTTGATAATTCTATACCATTTTCTACCAATTCTCTGGTAGCACTATACTTGGTGTATGATATTCGGCAATACTTAGGTACTTCTCGCTTAACAACGAGCAGCAAAGCGAAGCAAAAAGGGGGCTGAGCAGCACCACCCGGTATGACTCAATTGCAACCGAAGGACTCTTCCCCGTTCAAGCTGCATAGAGAGTGCTCGAAATTGTTAACACACCATCAAGTCAAGAACTAAAGTGAGGCACCGTCCCTCATTCCACCAAAACACAGTCATTATCACAAACCCACAACTTCCTCCCCAACTCCTCCACAACGGAACTGCCAACAATGGTCTCCTCTCAACCTCCACCTCCCCCTCCTGACCCCGAGAACCAACACCTCTCCCTCACCTCCTTCCACATACTCCTCCGCTCCAACATGCTCCCCAAACCCCGCTCCCTAACAACCCACCAAGAAACCCACACACCATCTCTTTTCTCCCCAACAAGACCGCCAATAACCACCCTCCTAATCGGCGACTCCATGTTTGAACGCTTCAAAACCACTGGCATACACACCCGCATCGCACAATCCGGCTCTCAAACATTCAACGCCGGCGTCGGTGGAGATAAGGTCGAAAACGTGCTTTATCGTCTCGATCTCGGGCTCTTAGATCTTCTTTCGAAGCAAGACGAGAAGATCAAGATTTGTATTGTGATGGTTGGGACGAATAATCTCGGCAAGAAGACACCATTGAAGGTTGATAAGTATCGTCTGTTGGTGCAAGCGCTGCTGAGAATCTCGGACCGGGTTCTGTGTTGTGAGATCTTCAAGAGAAAGGATATCGAGTATTCGGTTGTGGAGGAGAGTAATAGGATGCTGCGGGAAATGATTGGGGATGTGAATACGAATCTAAAGGATGAGAGGGTTCGATGGTTGGAGGCGCCGCCGGAGATTGGGATGGAGAGGTTGGTGGATCATGTGCATCTTGATGAGGAGGGGTATGGGATCTGGGATAAGGTTTTGTGGGAGAGGATAGAGGGCGAGAGGGTGGGGATGGAGAGTTAAGGAAGTGAGGATGAGTTGTTGAGACGATGGTTTGATGCTGGGCTCACACTAAGCTTCACGCACAAATTGCGCATACTGCGCGGCCAGCGGGGACAGCGGGGACAGCGCTCATCGCGAGCAACGCGCAGATATCTGATTGTCCAGTGATTTGATCGAAAGTCTGCGACCTCAAATTCCCACTCGAGATCATGGTAGAAGATTTGAAAGAGACTAAAAGCTTGCTAGTCAACTGAGAACGAGCGTTGTCAAGAAACGCCGTTAAATGGAACAGTGCTTATACAAGAGTTGGCACATTGCAGAAGGAAACAAATGTAGTGAAATAGTAATTATCAATAGTCTATAAAAAATATACAAATGAAACTCAAGTATACGCTCCTCCAAGCGCCAATGCTAATGCCAATCACATCCTACTATTCATACACTTCCCTATTATCCGTCCCCTCCCCAGGACACTATTAACGAGCAGGTTGCTGCATCTCGGTATTCCTCTCCTCCTTCTTCCCGCTCCCAATGATAGCCATCACGATCCTGCCAATGATCGTCTTCTTCGCAATACTCAACGCCATATGCTCCTTCTTCGGTTGCATAGGTTGAGCGCTATTCGAGCTATCGACCTGTCTCGCAGCCTGAGCCTCAACATGTTGTTCCTTAACCTGTTTCTTCAATGTCACACCCATGACCTCAAAGATAAACACGATAATTGCTTCCTCGATGAGAGCCACGCAGAGGAAGATGGTGGTGTTGCCAGTGAGGATGTTGTAGCGGGAATTTCTGGAGAAGGTGCTGAGACCCGAGTAGACGATGCGGACGAGGAGGAAAGGGAGCGCGATTGCGACGGCGACGAAGAGACGGCGCTCGCCTGCTTCAGCATGCTTGACGAAGAAAGCAATCAGGATAGTGAAGATAACGATTGCGACGTATGAGACGATCAGCAGACTGGTTCCGGCCTTGTTGAGAGTACCTGGGTGGTATTGTCCTGTTGATTGAAAGTTGTTGCCAGCGTCAATGCCACCGACAATACCGAGAATGAGACCGATGACGATGATGAGTTGAACGAGCTGCAACATGCGTGGGTGGAGGAATGTGTTGTATGATTTGTGGATGCTGTCGAGGAGGCGACTGAGGAAACCCAGTGTAGCGATTTCGAGGGGAGAAATTCCGATGCTGTTGAGGATTGCGGAGCCGGTATAGAGACTGACGCTGTCGGGGTTTTTGATTGTAGCTAGTTGCATGATAGGACCGATGATTCGGGCAAGACAGAAAAGGATAAGATAAATCCATCCTGAGTTGCGGCGGAACCCATGCGTGATTGCGAGGTAGATAGCGACGAAGAGACTCGGGATATAAAAGACAAGCTCTGCAATAGAGACATCATTTCGATACGTGAGAGTCATCTTGAAGGTATGAATTGATAACAAGACTGCTTGATTGTAAAAAGCTTGAGAAGTAACAAATCTTGCGAAAGCTTTGAAAGTGTTGGATAGAGAAGCAATTGACTTGAGACTGAAGTGTTTGCTTGTTGCGAATGAATAACAATCAATAGACAAAGGAAATGTGAGAAATATATACCCCCTTGAACATCATGTATAGCTCCCCATTGAGCGGCATCAAACTCCAATTGAGCTCTCTTTGGGGATGATTCTACGTCGCGCTAGACCCGATATGGCGCTCTCGACGCTCGCGAATTTGCAGGGCGGTCCAACCGTGCCTCAGCCCCAAGGAAAAAAATTGGGTGGTGAGTAATGTGGCTGCTCCACGACACGACGCTCAATCCAGCTGTATCCGCGAGTCAACCAATAATGATTCATGACCGGGCCATTTTACACCCTGTTGTCGGTTGTGATTCCGGGGGTGGCTGACATTCAGATCTCTGTCGCCAGCACACAAGCTTTCCAGAGCAGCCAATATCGGACCAGGTCGGAACTTCATCCAATTGTACTGGACGTATCAGTGCGAGACGTTTGATAAGATTGACAGATCCCGTGGGGATGGTCAGCGAGCTGTCTCCATCATGGTTAGTGAAGTAAAGCGGGAGGATTCAGAGAAGTGAATGAAGGTTGGGGACAGAGCTTCTTTGCGCCGACATGGACAGAAGCGGTCTAGCAGCTCGCACGTCAAAGTGATGACTGCTCCCGCATCTCAAGGTTGTCTCAAGTCGATGAAACCCTTCATGGGGAGGGTAATGAAAGAGGCTGTGTCAGCACCTTAGAATGGAATGAGTGTCTGTTTGAAGAACTCGATATCCTTCATGACGAATTTTGTACATGTTTTTGCTCGGTGTCTCCAGGAGATACGCAAGTGCTCCTAGCATGCCGTATTAGGATTAGTGGCGGTAGTGTGGCCGAGCACTCAGCCACAGCCACAGAATGGCGTATGTATGACCAATCAAAGGCTCCAAATACATTTTTTGCGCGTCGACACTACTCACTCTAGATGTTGCTCTTCTCGAGATGTGACCAGGCCAATTAACTCCCTCAGAGTGCTCCACGAGTCGGCTTTGCTCATCATCTCGAATTATGGCCAGTCAATCAACCTCTTCTCGAGATGCTGCTCTTCTAGAGCTGCGACCACGCCAATTAACGATCTCAAAAGTGCATCTCGAGATACTTTATATTTCGGCTTTGCTCATCATCTCGAGTTATGGCCGGCGAATCAATCTCTTCTCGAGATATGATTAGCTAATTACCGACATGAATTTTTTTTTGGGTTGCACGTCAATGAAACATGTAGAAATGCTTAAACTTCGGCTTTACTCAACTCCAGTTGTGACCGGCCAATCATTGACCTCAAATGGGTTTTTGTTGCATATCGATGGTTTCTGCAGATTTCACAAGCAAGCAGGGGCGATAACGGCTTGCTGAGTAATGACCCGTGACCACAGCCCTCTCGGCTTTCCCCGTCACCGTAAATCCGCGTTCACCTTGCTGATTTCTACATACCTTTCCTAATGAAGCATGCAATGCGACGTGCCTTGAGGCGAACATCAAGCATTCCAACTACACCCACCATACAGCAAGTACTGTAACTGTTGACCATGAAGCTGATAGACTCCAATAAGCTGACCGGCGCAGTTTTACCTGCGTGTATACATGTTTTTCTCCTGTATTTAAGCATGAGTCCTTGAATGTTTTCAAAGAAAGGAGCCACGTGAAATTGGAAAGCTTACCTTTATGTTTTGAAGCTTTTCTATACTGCTCTTATACCTATCCTCTTCAATCATTTACCTCCCGTTGAAAGGTTTGATCTGTAGCAATTGTTCCTTGAGCCATGGTGTACTGTGGGAAACCTTCGAAAGGATGCAGCCATTGCAGGCAGCGCAAAATCCGAGTGAGTGGATGCCCCCAATCTTTATAGCAACCGCACAAGCAAGCCATCTGGCCCTATTAGACGTGGGGTATGCATTGCGAGAGATCGTCTTTGATTACTCAACTTGATACGACGAGGAGTATTAGGGAAGAGTTCCGACTGATAGCCTGCAGTGTGATCAAGGTGTTCCTGCTTGCAGTCAATGTATTAAAGCACAGAAAGAGTGTTCCGGTTACAGGAATATGTTAGATCTGGCGTTCAGGAACGAGAGCGAACACGTTATCAAGAAAGCAAATGCAAAGTCTCGGAAGACGCCTCCTAGATCCAAAGAGGCGTCGCCCATCCCCAAGAAAGATCCCCGCGCTGCAGCCGTACCTGGACCAGCAACTCCCGTCCCATCAATTATCGTATCAAATGTGACGAGTGACACCTTCCCAACATTATTCTCCGATGACTGGCAGAATACTGAATCGGCCACACCATCCTTCCCATTTTGCATGCAGCCGACTGCCCAGGAGAGTGGTTTCAATTACTTTATATCCAACTTCGTCAGGCTACCCAATGGCCCGTCGCACGGACATTTCTCATATGTCGACCACCTATACAGGACTGGTGCGCTCAATGATACATTACAGGTAGCCATCACGGCCACGGGACTCGCGAGCCATGCCACCAAGACGAAATCAGCAACACTTATGGCTCGGGCCCGGAGAGAATATGCATTGAGTCTTAGAAATATCAACGCTGCTCTGATATCGCCAACTGAACGTCTGAAGGATTGCACATTGATGGCAATTCTTGTTGTAGCTGTTTTCGAATCAATAGCAGGAGCCAAATCGTGTAAGCAATTCGTTCATACCTCTACCATTCCCTATATATGACCCTGATCAGTACTAAACTCCATAGTATCCCTGAAAGAATGGACAGAGCATATCAATGGCGCTGCGACCCTCGTCAAAATACGGGGTCGCAACCAACTCAAGGACCGATGGAGTCGAGGTCTCTTTATCCACGCCACATCACACGTGGCGGTCAGTTGCATGCAACGAGACGCTGCCATGCCACCTCAACTAGTTGAACTTCGAGCCGAAGCGCTCAAATTACTTCCAGTGGATCCAGGCTATCAATATTTAGGCACGAATGACGCATTAACAACTTTTCGTAACGCCCTGAAGACTGGGGCAATTAAAGACCCAGAAGCCGTCATTGCAAGGGCACTGACGATTGACAAAGATCTCGTCCGTTGCTTTATTGATGTGCCTCATGGCTGGATGTACGAGACAGTATTTACGGAGACAGATTGTGAGGTAGTGTTTGATGGATCTTATGATGTTTATTTCGACCATTGGACCGCTCAGCTGTGGAATGCTATGCGAGCAAATCGCATCATGCTCCACGAAACTATTCGCAGTCAACTCATCCAAGGCTTCACATCCACACCACCTCAATTCACAGTCGAGTATTTCCAAACACGGTTCCAAGATTCCGTAAAAATCTGCACCCAGATGCGAGACGAGATTTTCCGGGGCGTACCTCAACATCTAGGATTCGTCACCCGAAAACCCTTCACCTCACCCTACAGCTCGACGACTTCTTCGCCTCCTTATATGGCGGATATGTTCTCGGAAACAGAAGCTACAAGATCACAGCTTCCTACCACCTCATTCACAGACCTCCTTTCCGACAACACCTTCGACTTGCCCCCTCCAAAAGAAACCCTCGTCCAAGACCCAACACACCCTTCGATCGGCGGCTACTTCCTCCTCTGGCCACTATACGTCTCGGGCATAACCCGGGTCTCCAATGCGGAACACCGAAAATTCGTCGCTAACACGCTTCAATACGTGGGAGAAACGATCGGGATCAGAGCTGGGAGTAATCTAGCAGCGTTTATGCGGGAACATAGTATGCAGCCACCGCCGGCAAATGAGAGTTGGAGGGGGAAGATGGGTCCGGTTACTGCTAGTTCTATATCAGTGGATGAGGTGTTGATTGATGAGAAGCCGAAGAGACCACTAATTGAGATGTTGGCTAGGGAGGAGATGGAGAGGGAGGAGAGGCTGAGGGCTGGGAGGGCGGAGGTTGAAGGTAGAGTTCTGTAATGTACATAAGTCTTAGAGAGATACAGAGATGAACTATCTACACATAGGACAGGCCGACATGAGTGAAAGTAGGTGTGATGTTTTTGCGAGATTGAGACAGCAGAATCACGTGGATTAGGTTTGGCCCGTTTCCCAAGCCGTTGCTTCCTTCTCGAGTTCCTGCTGTTTGCGCCTTACGAGACACATCATATACATCTGACCAAGTTATTTGACATTCTCATCACTTTCATCATAATTCTTGCAAGCGAAGATTTCATCCATACGTACCAAGCATCATGTATTATGTTACCGAGTGTTCAACTTACAAGAGCATCGCACTGTTATTGACTTTGTCTATGTACATCCTGCAGATCAATTCCCCGTTATCAATGTTATAGGCCCCCGAGAGGCTAACGGCGAAGCATCATCCACGTCTCTCCCAGAGCGACTGTGTCTGCTACAAAACGAAAAACAGAAAACCATCGATTTCAGGTCACACCTTGCACATCACCATCTTTGTCTTTACTCGCCATTCTTTGCTGTTGCACCCTGGTAGTTGTTTTCTCCGGCTTTCTGGTCATCAATCTTGTTGAGCTTCTCACACATCGCACGCGCAACTTCGTCGATGAGCTGAAGCTTATGCTGTTCTTCATCCTTACAATCACAAAGGAGAGAGCCTTCAAATGGAACCAAGGCAAGTCCATCTTTCTCCTCAACAGCTTTTCTTGCCGCGCCTCGAATTGCTGGACTGCTGGAATTTCGGAAGCCCCTAGTGCCGTAGCTGCCTTCTGCGGTGAGCAAGAATGCCAATCCATGGTCAATGAGTGGATTGAGCTTTGCCTCTTCTTTCTGAACATATTCTGCAACTTTACAGTTTTGATAATGACTGTGAGCGCTTATCAGTCGCGCTGGAAGTTGAGCGAGCTGCTCCTTCTGCCGTTTCGTGGCCGAAGTGTGTTGTCGGACTGCTGAGCATGACAAGAGCTTCTTTCTCACTGCATCGGCCCGGACAGAGCTTACACCCTTAGGAGGAATATTCCATCCTTGCTTGGAAAAGAAGTAATCTGCTGTGGGCTGAATGGCCTCTTCAATCCACTTTTCTGTCAGAGCCTTTCTCTCTTCATCTGATCTGGCGTTTCTGAACCCTGGTGGCATGTAATCGTCAAGACCATCCTCTCTTGCGGCTTCCTTCTGGTACTGCAGGTACATTTGTGTGCAAGGATCTAGAGCGTCGTGCCGCCATTCTGGATCTACATTATCATATGGTTCTGTTGCCAAGTTGATTTGCCAAGCCCAAGTTGGATCTGTTGGCTTTACTCCGAATTCCTTCTTCGTCCGCGCATACCAGGAGAGGTGACAGCTGAGATAGTCGATCACCTGGATCCCAAGTCCATGAGTTCGAGGGCGGTTCGCAAACGGAGTGTGATGACACAATGTATCCGGTACATAGAGTTCCCTTTCTACTATGATCCAATTGTGTACTTCTTCAAGCAAGAATGGCGGGCCCCACCCAGCTCGCATCAGCAGCTCCGACTGGCGCGCCGCGATAGATTCTTTGGCAAATACTGTGCTGGCATTTCTTTGAAGCTTCACATAGCCCCGAAGTTGTCGAAAGTTCGGTGGTAGGAAGGACTCATCGCACTCTTCTTCCGAAGCCATCACAATGTGCAGGGCGTAGAAGAACCTTTGTACGGTATACCCTTTCCGCATGTCATATGCTTTCCAAGTGTATTTGTGCGTGTAGTCCTTCCAATGGCTGGGACTGTCCCTGCTTGGGAGTAGATGTTGAATGCCATCACCTGCTTCGACAGCATCTGCCATTTTTTGGATCCTCTCATCGTTGAATTGCTCATTGAACTTTGCATACTCTATCGATTGGTGCAAAAGCACCTCAGCAAACGAAACCTCGTTCGTGAGTGATTGCAAGTGCCCGGTTGCATCGTGGATCTTTGGATCATCCTCCGATAATTCTTCGAGACCTTTGGTTGCATTTTCTTTGGCACGCTCCAAGTGCGACAAGACCATGATCAGAGATGTGTCAAGTGTGTCGCAGACTCCTCTGCGGCAGTAATGACCAACTCTCTCAAAGCATCCATGTTTTATGAAGCTAACGTGAAGGTCGCTGTCCTCAATATATTCGCCATACCATCTCTTCGCATTTTCAACAATCTTCCCAATCTTCAAGCTCTTCCACGGACTATGTTCTCCGCTCTGGATTAATTTGCTGAATTCATCTCGGCTTAATTTAGATCGAGATTCAGGATCTGCTTTTCTAAACCCGGCCGGAAGTCGAGGACCAGGTGAGGTTTTCTTCTTAGTCTCGAAGCGGAAGTGGTTTTCTTCGCAAAAGTCCAACATGTTTGCACAGACTTCATTGAAATGGTAATAGAGCTCTGCCATATCTTCCAAATATGACTCGGACTCTGGAACGAAGAAATTTCTTCCAATGACAACGGCTTCGCCGCTTGACTGGCGGGCTGCAATGTTGCGAGCTTCGATCAAGTGGGCCAAGGCTAGACATAGTGCTATTTCGTGTTGATAGCCCCTGATGAACAACGTTAGCTATTTCTGTATTCAGAGGAGCGAAGGAGCTTACCAAAATTGATCGTATGTCCATCCATCAAAATCGCTGTTGCAGACCGGGTCATCTGGGAGTACGATCTCGAGATCGCCGTTCTCGTTCTCTACGTCCTTGTTGTTGGAGATGATGGACTCAATAATAGCTAATTTCTCCAGCTTCGCATCCTCATCATTGGCGACAACAGTGACGACCTCTTCAGCAGCACTTTCACTTTCTTCGTGGATGTCAGATACTCCCTCAACCTCACCACTCTCGCTTCCACCTGGTGTAGTGGGTAGGAATCCCATTCGAGCAGCTGTCTCAGTCTCTTCGGCTGTAAGTACAATAGTCCAAGGCGCTTCTTCAATGATATCTCGCATAAGATCTTCCTGGGCTTGGGGAGTAATGCTGCCTGTCTCCGTCCGAGAACTACTCGTAGATCCTTGAGAGCCATCCTCGATATCCTCGCTGCTGATTTTGGAAGTAGCATCAACCTCTTCGCCATCACTCTCACTCAGGGTCTCTGTTTCAGCCCAAAATTCCTCTTCCTCTTCGAGAAGGGATTTAGCGAGCTTAGCCTGAGAAGACTCCTCTGCGAGGTCTCGTATGTAGTTCTCGAGTTTGGCTTGAGAAGATGCTATTTCAAGTTCTCGCATGTTAGCCTCGAGTATCTGCTCATGTGGTAGCAGAGCATTGTCTTGCGTTCTGCTCTGATGTGTTTCGCTCTGTTTCCCCCCCCGAGAAGCTAGTTCAAATTGTCTAGCAAATGCCCTTTGGATAGCCTCTTCGCTATCTCCAAATCGGTCCCAGGTATTGTTGCTTGTCTCGCTTTCGGGACTGTTGGCGGGCGCTTCGATACCCTTGGATGATACCTTCATCTCATCGAGTTCTGCTCTTAACTGAGAAACGAGTTCCATCCCTTCGCCCAGAATTCCGACAAGCAGAGCCGGGTAAGCCATATCGACTTTCTCGGAAGATTCGGGAAGGTTGTTATCCGTCTCGCTTTCAGAGACACTCTCACTTGCTGCCTTGACCTTAACGAGTTGTGCTCTCAGTTCATCACAGACTTCAAGCTCAGCATCGAGAACTTCGGAAAGTATGGCTTTTCTAGCCAACTCTTCGTCAGAGAGGCTTCGTAGGATATTGTTGCCTCTCTCGCTTTCGGGACTGTTGATGCGTGTCTGGGTGACCTCTTCGGGGTTGGTTGGCGATATCGATATCCGGGTTAGGGAGGCGATCTTAGGGAGTTGGGTGTTTTTGGCTGCCATTTTGCTTTTGCGTAGTGCTTTGTTTCGACGTCCTTTTGCCATGTACTGTACAGAATGTGTTTTGGTACTGGGAAAGACGTGAAGAAGTTGTACAAGAAAGATGGAGAAAGGTGGGAAGCTAAGGAGAGCTGGTTCTTAAGTATTGCCCAGGAAAGAGGACCGGACCTGATGAATCAAGGCCATTCGGGAATGTCAGTTCGGGAGGGAGGATGTGATTCATTGCACTTGCTGATAATCCTTGTGAATTTCCGCTTGGATGATATCGAGTCAGATGACGGCTGGAGCATACAATAACATCTCAAAGAAAGTCGCAACTTGGGAATCATAGAATGAAACGAGCATTCGGACCCAGATTCTCGAAATGATAAATTGCCAGACGCGAAAAGTAATTTCACTCACGATATAACACATCACAGCAATCTTTCCTGCGCTTCAAGATGCCATTCCATTTCATGCCAACCATTCAACTCTAGAACGCCTGTTGCAAGTCAACTTTTGGGTATCCGGCCAAGCAAGCAGATGAGTTAATGCCAGTCTGTTTTCCTTCGCCTCAATATATCATCTCCAGTCACGTTATCTTCTCAACTCGCTGTCTTCTCTTCTTCATCAGGCCAAACTTTGATCGGGCAACCAGAACACAACCTCCTTATCCGCTGTAGCAAACATATTATACCTCGGATTAAAAGCCATCAACGCTGTATCGCCAGCGTAATCCAGCTCATGAGCAGGGACCACAGATCTCGAAGTCTCAGTCGAACCACCCAATGTCTCCCACACAAGCACGTTCCGTTGTCTTGTTCCACTGAGCACATATCTTCCATCAGGACTGAAGCAGCAATCACCCGTACTCGGAAACAGATAATCGCTAGACATGGGATCCATGTTCTCGGGATTATGTTCACCAGGGCCAAGTCGACGAACGCTGCCTCGATCCTTGCGTAGAGAGGCCTTGACGTGGCCATCGAAAGCGTCGAGCAGGAAGTGAGAATTGCCTGTAGTGCCGAGAAGAAGATGTTTACCATCATTACTGAATTCGAGCTTATTCCATCCACGGCTCATACCCTCGCCCATCTCTCCTGAATACGGCAACATGTCGAAACTTGCGAAAGGAGCTTTGTCGAAGTTTCTGAAGTCATAGAGAACGATGGCTGCTGCGGTAGGAGAAGCTACGGCGAAGACATAACCAGAGGGGTCCCAGGCTGTGAGATAGGCGCCATGGAGGTCGAGTCGCCCGGCTACGTTCTTTGTGGCGGAGTCCCAGATCCGGAGGGTGTTGTCGTAGGAGCAGGACAGGAAGGTGTCTTGGCCTGGGTGAAGAGCCAGACACGTGACGGCTTCCGTATGGCCTTCGAAGTAGCGGAGGTAAGAGTTATCATGGGTCGAGAGGTAACGGATTGTGTCTATAAAAATATCAACCACTATATTCTACAGGACTGAAACAGGAGAAGGGACAAGTACTGTTTAGCTTGGTACTCGAATGAATAATACATCCAGTCGCGTGACCAAAAATCGCCTTCGCCACACCGTACTTGTGGCTGAGGCATGTTTTGTGTTGTTTGCCCTCTTTGACGTTGTATATTTGCATACTACTGTCACTTTCAGAGGTCAAAAGCAAGCCACCTTCATCGTCGAAGTCAAGAGAGAGGATGGTGGTGGGTGCTGTATTTCTTGATCCTGGAATGGGGGTATCACGGCGCCAATGCTGTCCAAAATCAGTGTGATCTGGGGTACAGTGATGGGTATTTATTTACCTTTGTAGGTCGGAATATGGGAATCATCTCTGAGAGCATGGCTGTAGCTTGGACTCCATTGGCTCTTCCTGTAATACCATTTCCCATGGGAGAATCGATTTGCATAGGTGTTGAAGACATAGCTGTAGATTTCCTCCACCTATCTTTTACAGTTTCGAAGTAAACCTAGATGTCTCAAGCGAGCAAGAACATGATGCTGTTGATAGTTTGCGCACACTCAGAAGAAGCTCTAAATCGCAACGCACCCAATATGGATTAGCTTCTCCTACACGTGATTCTCACTTGATCCCTGTAAAGGGTCTTGGCATCACTTCCGATCCTCGGGACAGCGGACCCTGGCCATCCCATGCAGCAGCGCAACTTAACGCAAGGCCCGAAGCTATGCTGGTAAGCAACACTCGAAAAATAATAACGGAAATTGGCAAAAGCTCTCTTCCCTATCTGAGGCGACACAGTCAGCCTTTGTAACCCTCGAAAGTCCACCACTACTTAAATCACTGGTTACTTCAGTGCGACGTAGCTGTCTCACAAGCTGGCTTCGCGATAACAGAAATTTCAAGGCCCTCTTAAGAGGGCTGAGGGGACTACAGCTTGGGCTGAGCAAAGATGTCTACGACTTTGGGGTGAGTTCTGGTTTTGTTGGGAGAGATCATAAGATTCGCTAACGAGAATAGGTCTTTCATAGCTGGTGGAATTGCTGCTTGCGGAGGTTCGTTCTAATCCTATTGCTGCTTCTTCCTTTCCTATGGGTTCTGGAGATGGGAACTGACAACCATCTGCCCTCATGTCTCGGCTTTCATACTAGCACGACTTGAAGCTCTGCACATCTCTTGGTATAATGCTAATAAACTAATGTGCAGCTGTAAGTGTAACCCATCCAGCAGAGACTGTAAAGATCCGGTACGATTCCATCCCACTATCCAGGAACAAGTTCCTACTAACAAGCTGAAAGCATGCAACTGCAAGGTGAACTCCAAGAAAAAGGACTACAACCACGACTGTACAGAGGAACATTACACGGTCTCACAACCATTGTCAAAAATGAGGGAATCGGAGGACTCTATCGAGGAATCGGAGCTGCGTATATATACCAGATGATCCTCAACGGCTGCAGATTAGGATTCTACGAACCGATACGGCAGACGCTCACAGGCGCCATATACACAGATGCAAAGACACAGAGCTTGGGCATAAATGTCTTTGCGGGAGCTACGTCGGGAATACTGGGAGCTGCTGCTGGAAGTCCTTTCTTCTTAGTGAAGACGAGGCTACAGAGTTTCTCTCCGTTCGCCCCAGTAGGGACACAGCATCAGTATAAGAATGCTGTGGATGGGATGCGACAAATCTACAAGGCTGAGGGAACGACTGGATTGTACAGAGGAGTGGGCGCTGCTATGGTGCGGACGGGATTTGGTAGCTCGGTTCAACTGCCAACATATTTCTTTGCGAAGCGGCGACTGGTGAGGCATCTTGGAATGGAGGAAGGACCCGCGCTACACTTGGCAAGCAGTACTGCCAGTGGTTTCGTGGTATGCTGTGTGATGCATCCTCCAGGTAAGCTCTCCTCAATTTTGACGTAGTACAAAGCTCACATAATCAGATACCATTATGTCTCGCATGTATAACCAAGATGGGAACCTTTACAAAGGTATATTTGACTGTCTGGCAAAGACAGTGAAGACCGAGGGTATCCTGGCTATTTACAAAGGATTCTTGCCTCATCTGGCAAGAATCTTGCCCCATACCATTCTGACTCTCAGCTTGGCGGAACAAACCAACAAGCTGATGCGAAAATTCGAGGACAAAGTCCTCCCAGCCTCGGTCAAGGACAATATCTGATCTAAAGCTAGATAATCCTGACTTATGAGCCGCTGATCTAACATCACCTGTATATATGCCATATTGCATGATGAGAGGAGTCCTGGAAGGCCGTGCAGAGCCTGGTATGCCGATTTGTGGCTGGTAAAAGTTACCCTTCAGCCGTTGATAGATCTGGAGCATCCATAACATAGAACACTATCTTGGTCGACTGCTCTTGCCACCCGTGATACCGAGTTTTGGTCTCCTCCCCATCCGTAGATGCCATCTGTTCCCTCTTCAACCGGGAGACCACATAGACCGCAATCCGTTGTTTCATCTGAAGGAAGTGACTGTAGCTTGCTTGATGTTCTGACAACATTTGCGACAATACTGGGGTAGTCTTTCTCAACCGACTCGAAGTATTGCGCCATAAGATCATCAATGGTAGTATCCTTAGATGAAGTAGATATGTTTGCAGATGATTCTTGAAGAATGATAAGATCCTCAAGAGAGGGCGTTGCTAGAGAAGAAAATGTCACGAGTTCTTTCTTGAGCAGATCTCGTAGAGGATAGTTGAATGCAATACCATATGGAGAGTTCCCGTCAGAGACTTGCCATGGTAGGGAGAAACCACGACCTTTAGCTGTTTCGGTGAGGGTCTTTTCTGCAAGCCGTGTGGTAGACTCTCCGAATAGCATGCCTTCACATTCATTCTTCTTGCCGACGTCCACTAGGAGTCGGTTCAGTAATGTTGTGAGAATGTCCGTCCTAGAGGTAGGCGATGGCATGGAACCAATCATCTTTTGTAGTCTCTCTGTCGCTGGCTTTACGGCATCCTCCTCGGAGAGATTTGGCAGATTCAGCGACTTCCAATCTATGCTTTCGAGGTTCAGAGCTTCTTCTAGACCAATACTGATATATGTATGCCTTGGAAATCGAGTTTTATACTTTTCCAGTAAAGTCTCGGAGCTCTTTCGGTCTTTCTCATCCACATATTGGTCGACATGAACGACAAAGAGTTCATACGCAGCTCGATTCATTCGGTCGAATTGTCCTTGCAGATGTCCGTCGAGGATATGTAAAAGAGATGTGGAGCATGGCCCAAAGGAAAGCGGAAGCAAGAGCTTTCTGGCAACAACTTTATGGGAACCTCTCATGCGATATGTTTCCATCCGCTTGATTGCTTTCGTTGTGACATACTGACAGAAGCATTTCCTGGACCAGAGTCAGTGCGACTTCTAAGTTGTGAAGACCAGAACTTACGAGCAAACTTTCTCGGATCGTATAAGCTGAGTTGCTGTCTCCACGTTGCATCTTTTGCAAATTATGTGTGTGCCATTCGATGCGACCGGAATGCCAGGATCTGCCATCATGTTGAGAGCAATTTGGGTTGTCCGTGAAGGAAAGTAAAATTTCTTGGTGACTCCAAAAAATTATGACGAGGCGGGAGAGCCTCGCAACCAAAGGGCGGGCTAACTACCCGACAGGCACTATTCTGATGACTGGAGATAAATTGCAGTACTGAAAGAAAATAAAATAAAATATGTATTCGACTAAAGTATATATTTCGTACTTCTCCTGAGATTTGATAGTATTTAAAAGTGTTTTGAGGTAATTTTACCAATACCTCATACAAAGGGATGTTTTGAGGTGTGTCTAGTTATGAGCGAGAGCCTCGTCTTGGCCTTACAGTAGCCCGCCCGTGCCGTAACGCCCTAGCTCATGCGTACGTTGCATCTATGGGTCTGGAGCTTTGAGCAAAACGAAACCATCACTTTCCCCTTGTCCCTTCAATCGAGGTCATATTGAAGTCCGCGGACCCGTCTTTGAATGGATGCATGAATCGCAACTGCTCTCCCATTACTCCCCGAACCTGCCGGTCCTGAGACAGCGAAGAACTAGGTATCAGCCTCGAGGCTACGAGCAAACATGAGGAGCTGGCTCCATGGCCTCCTCCTGTTGGGGCTGTCTGCTATGACAGCCAATGCGATGGAGATGAGAATGGTCCGTAAAACGTGTTTAGAATGAGGATGTTTCCTAACCTTACAAGCAGGACCAAACAAATGACAACAGACAAATATGCGCGGGCATGTATTCGAGGAACACATGGGGCGGAGCTGTCGAACCACATATATTGGTGAAGTTCATAAAAGAGACGGTCGAGGATGACTCGGATCCAATTGCTAGTATGGTCATTTTTGAATGGAAGGATTATGATCTTATTGGAGTTTTACCAACACCAGACTCTATGCAGGTATGATAGGAAAGTTTATGGCTATAACAAGATACTGATGATCAATACAGAAAGAATACATCTGCGACCCAGAAACCATTAACAACGAATACTGCAATGTCAATCAGACGGGAGAATTCATCCTGGCACCGAATGCGACAGACCTCTCAGTTAACCTGATATTTACACAAGCAGTCCACCTTAAAGACCCAGGTCTACCAATCAACTATGGAATCAAGAAGACGGGCTATTATTGTGTTGGGACAACAGCATATTCTCCTTCTGATGTGGAGTATACGGCGACTGTGGAGTTCCGAAACGCCTATGGAGAATTGCCAGCGGCTCAAATTGCCAAGCTTCCATTCTATGGAGGCATTACGATTGTTTATGCTGTTATTGGAGCGTAAGTCGTTGCCAATGCTTGCAAACAAACCTTACTGATGCATTTTAAGATTTTGGGCTTTCCTCTATGTCCAACATAGACATGATATCTGTAAGTATACACTCTAATTATCATGCTTGGCCAAAACATTAACAAGACCTTCAGTACCCGTGCAGAATTACATTACAGCAATCATTATATTCTTGATTGTCGAAATGCTGATGACCTGGGGTTTCTATGGTATGCCCTATTCTAACTCATGTCCGAGATGACACTGACAATTTTAGACTACATGAACCGCAATGGCTCTAATCTCGGCGCCAAGGTTCTGATGATTGTAGTTGCTATCCTCAACGCTGGACGAAACTCGTTCTCCTTCTTCCTCCTGCTCATCGTCTGCATGGGCTATGGTGTCGTCAAGCCTACCTTAGGCAAGACCATGATCTACGTCCGATGGCTCGCTGGAGCTCACTTCGTATTCGGCCTAATCTACTCCATTGCAAGCTTAACCGTGACCCCAGAAAATGCTGGTAAGTACCCACTCCCTATCCCCTCCATAACTACTTACTAATCTACCAAGGTCCCCTCGTCCTCTTCGTCATCCTCCCCCTAGCAGGAACCCTAACCGCCTTCTACGTCTGGACCCTCAACTCCCTAAACGCCACCATCAAAGACCTCCGCGAACGCAAACAGACCGTGAAAGAGAGCATGTACCGCTACCTCTGGTGGTCAATCCTCGCCTCCATCGCCGTAATATTCGGCTTCTTCTTCTTCAACTCCTTCACGTTCGCCTCAGCCTCCGATCCCAACTTCGTCCCCTTCCACTGGAAAACCCGCTGGTTCATCCTCGACGGTTGGCTGAACCTTGTGTATCTGGCCGATGTGGTGTTTATTGCGTATCTCTGGCGGCCGACGGCGAATAATAGGCGTTTTGCGATGAGTGATGAGCTGGCGCAGGATGATGAGGGGTTTGAGATTGCGGATTTTGGAGCGGATGATGATGAGGATGACGATGATTTGGAGAATGGGACGGCGAATAGGGGGCAGGAGGGTGCGAGGTATGATCCTCCTCCTGCGTCGAATACGGCTAAGGAGATCCCGAGAGAGAGTTTGGATGGGGAGACGATTTTTGCTGTGGGCGATGAGAATGATAGGTGGAGTGACGATGGAAGTGATGAGGAGAGAGGAAAGTTGGTAGGGAAGGCGGGTAAGGATACTTGAAGTCACGTTTTGAGTGCGGGTTTACGACTGTAACATTAGATGCGAGGGTTGGGATATAGAATTCTTCTATGATTAAGCATTACTCGGCATGGTATAGTCCTATCCCTCCTTCTTTGGGCGTAACTTTTCTTCCAAAACAATGGGCTCGGGATTGGTCTTCTGCACGGGATCGAAGAATTTGCGAAAGGACGGATCATTGATCACGTTGTTGGGATGAAACCAATGTTGCGGAGTCAGGTCGTCTGTCTCGATAGTCGGTCGAGGTGTAATGCTCGGAAGACCAGCAGCTGCACGTGCAATGCTGTCAAAGTTTGGCTGCGTATTTTTGGACATTCCTCCTAAGCTGAGGAATTCTGGTGACGGCTCTTTGTCTTTTTGTCCTTTCTTTCTTGCCGCGTCAATTACCGTGTCCTTGTCCAGTATCGATGCGGATTTCCCGATCCTGAATAACCACGAAATGCCCCGCTTCAGTTCTACATCCTTACTTCTGTGTTCGACGGTGATTAATTTGTCCTCTACCTCATATTTGGTCGTGGCTCCCCATCTCAGAATATTACAGTCCGCCAACCTTTGCAGCAGCCTAGTTGTAGATTCGTTGTCCCAGTGTGAGACAGCATGTACCATATTAATATCGAACTCTTCCGCCGCTATTGTGAAGAGAGTGCAAAGAGCCGTGAACATGACTCCTCTGTGCCGATGATCAGGGGAGAGTAAAAAGCTTAGCTTCGCATACTCTTTGTCACTCGTGACATGCCCAGATATAGGTCCCCGTGCTGGACTCAATGCACAATGACCTATGAGTTTGTCATCATGGCGGATTATCTGGAATGGGATGGACGCTGTAATCGGATTCAATTCGTCGAAGAGTGAGGCATGACGCTCTTTGGAATTGTTTAGACGAAGGATGAAGTTGGTGAAGTATATTGTATCCTCGAACCAAGAGTGGATGTTCTCCTTATTGTACCTGAATGCGAGTCAGTAAGACTTTACGTTCTCATCGCTCAACATGAAGTTTCAGCTTCAGCTTTTGGAAGGATATTCGATGAACGCAAGAGCCCATAGAGGAGAAGAAATGAAGTGCGGATAACTCACGGTTTCTTGATATTGATTGGTCCATTATTGAGGTAGAAACCCAGCAGTACTTGCATTGACCACGCATCACCCTCTCTTGGTGTCGTAAGCGTATATCCATCATAGCCTGGGACATTCAGCTTGACCGACTTTGCTGGCTGAGGTGCTGTAAGTCGTTAATACTCTGCTGTCTTGAATCATTGGGGAACATAACTCACGTGGAACATTAGGGGATAGCAACGGATGCTTTCCTTTCCAATCAGGATCTTCCTGGTGTTCCTTCTTGACCACATATGTCGGCAATCCTCCCTCTGATTCTGCTTCCATTGCTATCACGTTCCTAAGACGATCCAAGAAACAATGCCGGTTTAAAGAATGTTCAAAACTTCAAGTGATACTTCTGCCAAATGAACAATGTTGACTTTATGAATGAGCATGAGGGGAGGTATGGATCAGACGAGCTGTATACTTGAGACCAGAGACGAAAGGAAAGTGCTATATGAAATGTAACCTACCACTGTGGAAGGAGCAACCCGTGTGAGCAAATGTTCATGACAAGCACTTGCAGCATCGTAGATGGAAGGCCCGTTTCAAGCATCAAAAAGGTCGACACTAAACGACTTGAGCCCCAGAGTTCGTACACATCGGTATTTGCAAAACAGTCTAAGCACATGACCCCAGCAGCTATTCTTAATTTTGTTTATTGACTTTCTACTTCATACAGTTGAGTACCTTATGATAAACGCCTTGTTACAAACCTCTCTTCGCAGGTCCATCCTGTACTCCAAACACCAACCACAGACCGCGCGAAGGAGGATCAGGCCATGTGCTGATATCCTATCAAAGTACCTAAACAACAGATCCACATGCTAGAAACAAAATACAAGAAATGAATCAACTTTTGCTGAGAAAGGACTATTGAACTCCGACTGTTATCCGGCAGTTCAGGGCGTCATAATCATCAGAAAGCGTTGCTCGTGACCTTCGTGGTAGGTCTGCTGAAATAAACAGCAGGTCGAATCTATGAAGCACATTGCAACTCCGATGTAACTCTAGACAGAGGAAAGAAGAGAAGGATAAACTTAGAAAGCATCTTCGTCAGTCCAATTCGCTTCACTACCGGAAGCAATACGGACACCATCTGTTTCTGTGAAGCCTGCACGAGCATCATACGGAGGAATTCCTCGTTGCTTCTTGATGGGTTCGCTTTGAGGATAGTCTTCTGGGGTATAGCGTTTTCCGTGAGTGGCTCGAAGCTTTACATAATACGCCTCTGTTGCATCTCGTTCAGGCTCAGAATCATCTTCGATAGTTTGCCAGTTCTCTGAACCAGACACTGTCGTATGAGATGATGTGTTTGAGATTTGGCGACTTGGGGGCGCGTTCGGGTAAGAGTGCATGTCTCTCTCATTCGATCTCATGGAAGACTTCAGTTCATGGTATGATTGAGGGCGGCTGCGCTGAGAATGAGTCCCATCATAGAAATTATCTTCAGGAGAAACGTGACGAACACTGCCACTCGACGCAACGCTCTCTGATCGAAAATGGGTGATGGGAGTGGCCACTGGGGGCGGTACAAAGAGGTCACGCATCCTTGGTGGAGGTGCTCTGCTTGGTGGCGGTCCCATCTTGCCCCGAATGGTGGCCTCGTTCTGTGGACGGCGTTCAGGCGAATTACCACCATGATTGAGATTCGAAAGTGGAGCGCGGGCTGGAATACGAGACGGGGATTTGCCTGCAGGTTTGTCGACTGATGCTGGAAGAGCGTTTCGTCTCAAAGTGCCTGTTCCCATTGCTGTAGGTGTCTTTGCTCCAGTTCGTGGTGGTGGAGCCTTGACAACACTATTCGACCGAGCGGGTGGTGCAGACTTGGGAGCCTTGGTTGCAGTAGGCGGAGGTCCTGCTGGGGTCTTTGATCGAGGACCGGGAACAGGCTTCGCCTCAGAAGCTTCGAGTTCATCGAGGTACCTCTCGCCATGTACAAGGAATGGTCGACCGTATTCGTCCTCCCATGACTCTAAGACCTATCAAATGTTAGTGTCCGATGGATAGTCAAAGAAGCAACTGCTTTGATCTTACCTTTCTCAATTCGACTGCAACCTTCGGCAGATCCTTTGCAATTCGCTTTCTCATCTTCTCTTCCCTAAGCAATCGCGTCGGATCTCGCTTCTCACCCTTTTGACCACGACCCAGCAGTCTTGATGCATCTTGACTCGAGGCCTGCAAGTCGTCGCGATCCTTGACCAATGATCGGTGCTTGTCGATAAGAGCCAAAGTTGGTGCACGTTGTTCCTTGAGAGCCTCTAGTCGACCGATTTCCTGTTCATGCGCCTCAAGCAAAGCGTCACTGTAGACGTCGGAGAATGCAGGTGTAAACTCCAGCATTTCCTCCTCCGAGAAGTATAGACTGTCCCATAGCTCTTGCAGCTTGTAGCGCGCATCTTCAACGAACAAGTGGAGGTTTTGTCTCTTCAACTCATTCAGCCTAGACAGCTCATCCTCGAATTCGTTGATCTGTCGAACACCGCAACCTCGATTGCCATTCAAGAACTGCTTTCTCTCCCGCTCCTCAACGCCCAACTTCTCCCATAAAGCTTCGACGGTGCTCTTCAGATCCTTGAGGCGCTTTTCACGTGATTTCTTCTCGTCTGAAAGCTTGTCCCTCTTTGCACGCAGTCTAGCAACATCCTCTTCATGAAGTCCCAACTGCTCGGGTGCGTCTCTATAGTACTTGACAATAGTTCCATCGGTCTGTGCCTGTGGTGTGCCGAGTTCTGCCCATAGCTGGATAATGTTCTCTGACAATGCCTTCACGGTCGCGACTCGTCGGGTGTATTCCTCGTAGACTCGAGTAAACTCATCATCAAGAGCAGTTACATAAGTAGGTGATAGGTCGAATGTGGGTGGGATGCTGGCGTTCGGAGAGGTAGGTGGTAGAGAGATCTTAATGAAGGAAGGTTCCAGGTGAGAGGAGTATGACTCGAGAGCTTGAACGAGTTCTATCGGGAATTAGCCTACCAACGTTGCACATGAGAAACTGTACTTACTCTTGACTTGCTCGAATCGCTCCTTGTGCAGCTTAGCAATTTGAGAGTGCTTTTCCTTCAAGCCCTGCAAGCAACGTGCCAATGGGTAGGTGATCTTAAAATCCTCATCCTCTGCCTCGTACTCGTGCCGTGATTTCCTATCATCCAAGGATGCCTCCATTTGCCTAATTGTAGTAATGATACGTTGAGCCTCCTCGGTCATCTCATTCTTTTCAGTGGTGACTCGACGGACTTGGTTTTGTAAGGTTTCGGAAAGAGCAGCAAACAGCTTGTTCCAGTCAGCAATAGATACACGCATTGTTCCCCGAGTTCTGAAGTACCTCTGCTTCCCGCGTCTCCCGTTCATGGTTGGGAACGCCAATCTCGTCAAACAAGCCATGAAGTTGTCCAATGATCGTCGATACCTGCTGGGACAAATAGCTGGAATCCATTGCGAATGAGGTTGAAAAGACGCGTCGAGATGATAATGTCTCTCCAGTGACTTAAAGGTGTAGCGAATAAGGAAAAGCGGGCGAGGAAAGGCCAGTTTCGGATGTTTGTTGACTTTTGAGAATTTAGCAGTGATCTAGACGTGATCGCGACTGCGAAACCTCGGCGCAAACTATAAAGCTGCTCATCAACGGAATTGCATGCAGTGAGGGGCGCGTTGAATGTGATGATGGTGAACCTGTAAATTCATGCAGAGGACGCAAAACCCTGGAGAGCTTTGCACCGTTGTTGGCACAGTAACTGAAGTTGTATCGCTCGTGGTTCGTCAGCATTTCCAAGTGGGTCTGGCCTGATCGGCCTGGTTTCAGGTTTAGCGTGCCGGCCCCGCCACAAGGCTGCCAAAATCGAGACCTCAATAAATCCGGCTCTGACTTCAAGCTCAACTCTTGAATTTACATCCACCTCCAGATTACTCAACCAACGCCCATACGACGGCTCTCGTTGATCATGGACACTGCGTACAAGACTTGGGGTAAGTATCTACAGAACATACCTCCACTACAACCCCTTTCATGACCCCTCAAAGCTCACCTTATCGATAACAGAGCTCGACAACAATGTCACACTCGTGGACCCGCAAAGAGACGCCCTCTATACTTACGATACCGCCGAGCAAAAAGCCATAGGAGATGCCAAGCCATGGAGAAACGACCCTCATCACTTTAAGAATGTGCGAATATCTGCGGTGGCCCTGCTGAAGATGGTCATGCATGCGCGGTCTGGAGGCTCAATTGAGGTTATGGGCTTGATGCAAGGCAAGATTGCTGGAGACACATTTATTGTCACGGATGCATTCAGATTACCAGTCGAAGGCACGGAAACTAGAGTTAACGCCCAGGACGAAGCAAACGAATACATGGTCTCATACCTCCAAGCTTGCCGTGATCAGGGCAAGCTCGAGAACGCTGTTGGCTGGTATCATAGTCATCCAGGCTACGGCTGTTGGTTATCGGGTATCGATGTCAGCACGCAAGCTACCCAGCAGACTTTCTCCGATCCCTTCCTCGCAGTGGTCATCGATCCGGACCGTACTATTTCAGCCGGCAAAGTCGAAATCGGTGCCTTCAGAACCTACCCCGAGAACTACAAGCCGGCAGATTCTGGTTCTGGTGACGGATACCAGACTATCCCGCTCGCCAAGATTGAGGACTTTGGTGCACACAGCAGTCGATATTACTCGTTGGAGGTTTCTCATTACAAGAGCACTCTCGATACCCACCTGCTCGAGTTGTTGTGGAACAAGTACTGGGTCCAGACTCTGAGCCAGAGCCCACTGTTCACGAATCGTGAATACAGTAGCAAGCAAATGCTTGATCTGAGCTCCAAGATTAGACAGGTTGAAACGGGCATTCAACGTGCTAGCAAGGCCATGCAAGGTATGGGAGCAAGCAAAGCTATGGATCCGCAACTGGACAAGGTTGTGAAGGACAGCAACAAGATCGCAGGAGAGGAGGCAACTGGCTTGATGGCTGGTGAGGTCAAGGCAAAGCTGTTCAATGGCCTAGGAGAGACCGCGAAACCTGCTGCTACACCTGTCGAATCGTGAAGCTTTACACCAAGAATCTTGAAAGCTCTGGCGGCATTGCTTGGCGAAAATCTCATGCATAGGCGTTCTGGCAAAACACGTTGAGGGTGTGGGAAACTTGGAGCTTCTCAGCATTACTACTTAGATGAATTACGAAACACGCCATAGGTGATGGTAATGAATAAAAATGACATACAAGCCGAGATGAACCGCCTTTTCTTACTCTATCTTACAATCTTACAGTGTTCTATATGAAGCTATCATCGTCCAGATCGCTCCAGTCATCCAAATACACCTGCTGCTGTTTTACAGTCTCCTTTTCCTTACTCTCACTTTGCTCCATCCCATCCAGCTTAGCCATAATCGGCACCCCATCATTGCCCAACCCTCCCTTATCCCTCTCCTCAATCTCCCTCGCCCTCAAAACAACCTTCTCCGCCTTCTCCAACCTCCTAACCGTCTCCACCTTCCCCAAAATCCTCATAGTCTCCCCCCCATCCGGCCCCTGATTCCCCCCAAAGATAGCCCACCGCAGATACCCATGCACAAGCGTACTCCACGCTTTCTGCACCAACGGGCGCATCCTCTCATCCAACTTCCCCGTTTTGCTACTCGCTAAACTCATCGTCACGCCTCGATCTACGACGAAAGTCGACATGTTCTTGATAGATTGCCCGTTCCAATCCGCGTCGGGGATCAAGGATACGTTTTTGAATAGCGCGAGGGTTTCGGTGGAGACGGGGTAGTTGATGGATGGTGGTACTTTGTGCAATTTTAGGCTGGGGATCTTCTCGCGGAGTTTTTTGGCGGAGGGCCGCACGAAGAAATAGATGTTTCGGGCTATGAATTCCGTGGGTGTGGTGTAGTTTGGTGCATCAGCTAGAAGGATTGAGCGGACGTAGTTCTCTCTTGCTTCGCCTTGGGGAGTGGTGGTGTATAGGCTTAGGTCTTCGAAAGAAGAGCGGTGGTCGAGTAGCTTTACCATGGGCTGTACGGCAAGTTCTGTGAGTGAGTGGCGGGGATTCATGGGAAGTCGAGGTGGCATGCTGGCATAAAGGGCTGCATGTTTTCGTTGCAGAAACCATAGTTTCTCGAAACTGACGACGGAGTCGCCGCGGGTGTATTTCATGCTTGCATTCTCAATGAGCTGTTCCATGGTCATGACATCCTGCTTTTCGTTGTGTGACCAGCCAAGGAGGGCTACGAAGTTGTTGAGGGCTTCGGGAAATACGCCTTTGTCGCGCCAGGTGGAGATGTCGATGGCGCCGTGTCTTTTGCTGAGTTTGTTGCGGTCTTTGTCTAAGAGAAGGCCTACGTGTGCGAATGCTGGAGGCTCCCAGCCGAAGGCTTGGTACATGGCAAGATGCTTTGGGGTCGATGACATCCATTCCTAGGAAGACATGAGTATAAGGTTACTTGAAGAGGAGAACATTCTTACTGAACCACGGATGACATGTGTGATTTTCATGTGGTGATCATCAACGACATTGGCAAGATGGTAAGTCGGGAATCCATCTGACTTGAGAAGAATAGGGTCGTCAAAAGAGCCAAGGGCAGAACCTTGAACTCGACGCTTGGTAGTGAGGAAACTCGCTTGCCGAACCAAGCCATATACCAAGTCATTGAAGACTGGGTATAACTCCGGAACCTTTAACCTCACCACATGGGCTTCTCCTTTGGCAGCTCGATCATCTGACTCTGCTTTATGAATATGTGCACAAGCTCGGTCATAATCTACTGGTAGGCCTAATTTGCTTCTATAATTACCCAATTCATGAAGGCGTTCGGGTGTACAAAAGCATCGGTAGGCACTACCGTTTTGTAGGAGGAGCTCAGCATGCTCTCGATACAGTGCTGTTCTTGCAGACTTTCATAGGGTCAGCACTGTTAAACGACCTTTTTTTGAAACAGTATACTGACTTGCTTGTATGGGCCATGTGGCCCCCCTATTTTGGGCCCTGAACGTTGTTAGCAGAGGTATTCGGAAAGGAACAGAATATTAACCTTCATCCCATTCGATTCCAGCCCACTCCAGATCTTCAAATAGTCTTGTTTCAGCATCAGGAACTGTTCTTTTCTTTACTCTGATTAGTAGGTGGCTTTCGTCCCAGCGGCAAATTATAAGTCACCTGATCAGTATCTTCTATTCTCAGCAGAAATTGTCCCCCTGTAGCTTTAGCCACCAGATAATTAAACAAAGCCGTTCTCAATGATCCCAAGTGAAGATAGCCAGTAGGTGAAGGAGCAAATCGAGTTCTAGCTGGCTTGTTTTGCCGTAGTTGTTTGGCTGCCCGGGTTGCTTCTTTGATACCACGGCAGGAGTGGCAAATCCAGCCAGATGCAACCCTGCGTCTTGCTGTGGCCAACAGCAGCTGCATTTCTTCTACAGCTATCGATTCGTTTCGAGACACATTGTCTGTCTTTGAAATCTCTTCCTTGTCGCTTTCACCTGTCAACCTTCGCTTTCTGCAGTGGCACGGGCCACCATCGTACTAGAGTTATTTTGGCGCTATCTTTATGCATTGATTATTCCGATTTTGAATTTCAGCAACTCCACAATCCAACTGTCAGCGCAATTTTTTTGGCGGATTTCGATAGTAAATTACTGCGTCAAGGGATCTTTCTTAATACCACACACGCCCGGATTTTGCATTGAATTCCTTCAATCTTCTTCAAGACCTGCCAAGCCGAATCTCCACCATGGCGTCCAACGGTGCTACTGAGGAAATCGACCTCTATGGTAAGTTTGGTACAATTTTGTCACAGCATTTTCTAATTTCGTCTAGAAATCCTAGGAGTCTCCAAGTCGTCCTCGAAGAACGAGATTAAGAAGGCATATCACAAGGTTCGTCAATATCTCAGCCTGACAGACTGTGCTGACATAGCTCTAGGCAGCGTTACAACATCACCCCGACAAAGTCCCTGAAGACCAACGAGAAGAATCCGAGCACAAATTCAAGGAAGTTAGCAAAGCATACGAAATCCTCTTCGATGAAGAAAAGAGAGGTCTCTACGACACCCATGGCATGGCTGCCTTTGACCCAAGCAAAGGCGGACCAGGCATGGGTGGTGGGGTAGATCTGGATGATATTCTGGCGCAAATGTTTGGTATGGGAGGAGGTATGCCACCAGGATTTGGCGGAGCAGGAGGACCACAACGACCACGGAGAGGACGTGACGAAGAACAGACATACCAAGTCACTCTCGAAGATCTCTACAAAGGCAAAACCGTCAAGTTTGCAAGCACCAAAAATGTCATTTGCAGCCATTGCAAAGGCTCAGGAGGGAAGGAGAAGGCAAAGCCACAGACTTGCGAACGATGCAAGGGTAATGGTGTCACAGTGGGATTACGGTCGGTTGGCCCCGGAATGGTCACTCAGGAGCGTATGATCTGCGATACCTGCACTGGTACTGGCAAGATCTTCAAGGAGAAGGACAAGTGCAAGAAGTGTAAGGGGAAACGAACAACATCCGAAAAGAAGGTCCTTGAGATCTATATTCCAAGAGGTGGCCGAGAGGGTGAACGAATAGTCCTTGAGGGTGAAGCCGACCAAGTACCGGATCAGACGCCTGGAGACATTGTTTTCACACTTGTGGAGGAGGATCATGAGACATTCCAAAGAGCTGGAGACGACCTCTCGGCAGAGCTGAATATCACTCTTGTAGAAGCCCTGACAGGTTTTTCGAGAGTTGTCTTAAAGCATCTAGATGGACGTGGTATCCATATCGATCATCCCCAAGGCAAAGTATTAGAGCCTGGACAGGTGCTTAGGGTGGAGGGTGAGGGTATGCCGCTTAAAAAGAGTGACCAGAAGGGAGATCTCTTCTTGATCGTCAAGATTGATTTCCCGGAGAGCAATTGGACTGCGGATCCAGCTGTCTTTGAAAAATTGAAGGAGATCTTACCTAAGCCTGAGCCTCCGATTGAAGCTACCGAGGTAGACGAGGTAGAATACGACTCAGAAGCTGATATCGAAGATGTGAGTATCCACACCTCTCTCTAATGGGCTTTTACTGACATGAAATAGTTCGGCGCCAATTCAGGAGATCCTCGAGCCGGTGGTGGATGGGAGGATGAAGATGACGAGGAAGGAGGGCCCGCACAATGTGCACAACAGTAGAGGACATATTTTTCATGTGTTCATAGACAAATCACGTTCGTCACGCAGCGATTGAGTTATGGTTTTCATGCATGCATATAGACCGAAATATAGGTGGTCTTGGTATGCTTATGGGTAGAACTCAACTCTGGTTGAGGGGATTATCAAATGAAATAATACTCTACCTTCATCCTGCGTCCCAGTTTTGTCATTATATTATTGAATTACTCTGTGATCTTGTGCACCTCTCGAGATAGAAGGGAATGGATGTCCAACTGCCAACATTTATGCAGCAATTTTAACCCGGCACTTCCTTTGATGTAGATTGAACATTCCGATTTGACCGAAAATTCAGTGACGGCAATCAGACGCCCAATATTACCATTGGCAAAGCCTCCTTAGGTTTGGAATACATTTCATCATCATTGGCCTGTATATTTTAGCAGCCCAGATGCTCCCTACCAGCACGTGTACCAACTGTCTGGAAATGATAATACGATCTCGCAGTACTGAAGTTGAAGAATAAGTAGTATAAGTTGTGAAATATCTCTATGATGCAATCAGACTCTTGCCGTAGTATGCTCATGGAGCAAGAATTGTCTCAGTCCTCACCTGCCCAGGTGTCCTGTAGGTATCTAAACGTGAGGGCTGGAAACTTAGTCATATAGCGTGGTGGGCGGATCTCCTTATGATTGGCTAACTAGACGACAATATTTTCCACACAGAGATTTTGAGAATAGAAGTCGCGACGACCTCGAACTTTCAACACCAACGACAAACCCGACCAGAAACCGACGTCAAGGTATGTTGCGCACCTCTTGAAGATAATCGGAAGTAGATTGTCTTCTGGAATAAATGCTGACATGGCAGTCTAGATGGTTTCCGCAAAGAAGCACGTTCCGATTGTGAAGAAGCGTACGTCAATCCCCAGAACAATCAATCTCGAATTTCATGTGTGAGGGATCATGGAATGCGAAGAACGGGCTGTGTATATTGCGAAGTGTAGTTGGAAAGAGGGAAATGCTGCAAGATGGTTGTCTTTACTCGCCGGCTCGAATGTCAACGACGCAATTATCTCTCCACTGGTCCACAGCACATTGGCACAACCTTTGTCGAAGCCCAGCACGAATTTACTATACACCTTTATCGAGATTGAATTGAAACTACGAGTAAAGAAATCAACTTGGCACATTACCTGGCTCCTCCTACGATACATCACAGCCTGGATACTTCATTACCGCGAATCAAATGGAATCGATACTGACATTTTATCTACAGGCGTCAAGCGTTTCCACAGACATCAGAGTGTAGGCAATGCAACAAGTTAGAGTATATGTCGCGTTTGCTGACTTCTTAAAGGACACATACAAGTGCCTCGATGCGAGCTGGAGAAAGCCAAAGGGTATCGATAACAGAGTCCGAAGACGATTCAAGGGTCAAATGGTTATGCCATCGGTACGTGGGATCATTTGGGAGGTTCAATATGGCTCAAAGCATCCTCAGAGCCATTATGAACCTCTGCTCGAAGTTGGAATATGGACTGATGGATTTACAACAGATTGGATTTGGCTCGAACAGAAAGACTCGCCATATGATGCCCTCCGGCCACAAGGCTTTCCTCGTCAACAACGTCCGCGATGTCGACCTTCTCTTGATGCACAACAAAACTTTCGCTGCTGAGTGGGTACTTCTGACGAGGCTGGAGGAATATTTGGACTAATCTTTTCACAGGATTTCCCATGCCGTTTCGTCAAGAAAGAGAATCGAAATCATCACTCGCGCGAAGGAACTCGGTGTTAAGGTTACGAACCCCAAGGCCAGAATCACGACTGAGGTTTAAGGTGATGGTTTTTCATTTGGGAACTTGCATGGGGTACGGGATTGCTAGATCATGAGCGTGGGCATAAAAACGTAGCATATGCTCTACGATCAATGAACTTGCGCAAATTATTCTTGGCCCTCGCTTTCTTGTGATGTTGATGAGGAATTCGGGATCAAGGAGAGCTTCATTGTCCGTACGCGACCGAACGTCAATTGCATTAACTTCTCGAGACCTCATAGACTCTAGGAGAGTTGAGACACCGTAAGAAAGTATTGACGCACTGGTCTAAGTTGAAAGGACCCTGCAAAACGTTGTTCGAGCCAAAACCCCATTTTCGTTCAGATATCACCAGTATCTTGTTCCTCAAGCCACCCCAGTAGCACTTTCAGTCCTACTTTCGTCCTCATAGCTTGGGGTCTGTTTGTATTCGCCGTAAGCCATCGCTTTGCAATCAAGATCCTGAAGGCTGCCTTTTCATAACAGTTCTCTGGAATTGATATTTACCCTGTCTCGAGCTCGATTCTGTTAAGTGTCTGCTGGTGTTGTCATTTTTCCTCCGAACTTGCCTTGAACCTTTAAGATCCTATGCTCTTAGCTTGCTGTACCTACATTTGCTATCGATAATATCTACGTCCTGATGCCGCTAGTCCTAGAATGGCCAGTTCGGCCACAGCCCTGGATAGATTCAATTAAGCAAAATCTTGCCATCGCCAATTCGAAGCTGACTCACGTAAGTAACTCCCACTTTAAGATAAATCAAATTCAAAACTAACAGATTAATAGCAGCCGCCGGGCCGTGGCTCAACCGCCCTTGTACTCCCGGAGACGGGAAGGGGGTATCCCCAATAGAAGAGATAGTCTCCCAAACCGCTAAAAAGCAAAACTCTCTCCGAGGGTGGTGTTCTGGGCAAAGTGTCGCACTACCCAGTTTGTTTTTGCCATTTAGAGTTATGGATGTCTGTTTCTTTTTTGCTTTGAAGGTTCTTGAAATTTTTTTGCGCTTGTTTTCCTCATTATGTGCCCTTTACCGAGTCCTGTTTGATAGAGCAGTACGTAGCAATACTGTAATGGTTCAATTTTTGTATATTTTTACATCGAACGCATTTCAGATATGTGCGCAGTTTCTTCTCTCTCTCAGTGGACCTCATGCAAGACTTTACTGCTGATAAGTTCAAGGTCAAGGTCAAGGTCAATTCCGAACGCTCTGTGCCGAGATTCATGGATGAAGATGAGCCAGAGAAGAATCTCATTCAACCGCTGTAAACGACCTGTATCAATAACAGCTAGGATTAATCTGCTGCACTTCCTAAAAAGAATGTAAGTCAGTGTATTTGATAAAGCCATGCCATCCAGGCTGTCGTGTTCTCACGATGAGGTTTCCTGCCATCGCAGCTTCTCGCTTAAAACGGGAGATTTAAGGGGGACCATCCAGATCGGGATGGCTTCAGTCCAAATGCTCGGTACCACCAGAGCTTTGTTTTGGTTTAGACTGGGAGAGAGAGTCATCGCACACAAACTCGAGATTTTGATTATTTGTCCTTTCTTCTGTTACTTTCATTCTTCGATTTTTCACTGTCAACTGAATTCTACACAACAAATTCTACAGTTCAAGCCAAATCTCGTAAAGATAACCACACAACACCCAACAACCACCAAAAAACATCAATCTCACGGACCTTCTGAATTCTCTCTGCCAACACAACTTTCACAATGGCACCAAATCTCTTCCTCGCTGCCAAGAAGGTGGCCACGCCCTGGACTTGGTACAATTCGAAGAAGTCGAAAACAAACAACCCTCGAAAACTATATTTCTCTCACGAGCCTGTTCCTGGAGTTTACGCTATGACACCGGATGAAAAGCGATACCTGGCCGCTCTCAAACCCAGCGGGAAAAAAGACGAGGACCATATCTTCAGAGAGCTTACCTCGAAGGAAGATATTCGGCTTAAGTCCACAGAAAGACTCAAAGAGTTGGCAGGTATTTCTTCTCTTTATGGTCGTCTTGTTGGACTAATACCCGGCCAGAAAGGGGATTCACGGACCAGATTCAACGAAGATGGGTCCATAAACCTCCTTCAGCTGGCCGGTCCATATTCGGCTGTCGACTACCAAAGCAGCGAGGAAACCCTCGAATGCAATCATAACAGCTTTCGCACTCAGAATTCCTCGGCTAGCAGTATCCTCTCTTCCACCCACGCAGTCAGATCACTTGACTTCGACACAAACAACAACATCACCAGACACCATGAAATCTCACCAATCGTCAATCAAAGCCGGAATCAAAGCTGTTCATCCCAAAGAACAGTCAGCACCATGTCTTCAACTCGAGAAGTCCACTCCGTGGCATATATACTAAAAAACGACGGGGTCCTTCCTCACCAAAACTCACCATTCGGACGAAAGAGTAGGAATGAGAGTTCCCACTCGCTCACAAACTTCGGCTTTCATAAACATAAATACGCCATTCAAGGGATCGAAAAAGTCGACCTCAACGGCTACAAATTCCTCCGACAACCGCTCCGGATCGAATACTGCCAAATCACCAAACGATGGATGTTCAGCTCCGAAATCCGCACTCGAAAAGTCATCGTCCCGATGTGCAGAGATTTGAACTGTATGGCAAAAGATATGAGTCTTTGCGGAAAGACTGTCGACATGGAGCTCTTTTGCCTTGATGATGCGGAAAGCTGGGTCGTCATTGGCAAGGGAGGCCGAGGGCATCTTTCGAGAAGATGGGAAAAGCACTTGGGCGAGAATGGAAGGTTGTATTGTGTGGATGAGAAGACGGAGTGTATGAGGAGACAGACTGTTGAGGAGGTGAAAGCTAGCCGCTTGAGGCTAGAGAGAGAGAAGGGAAAGTTTGGATTCTTCGAAGAGGATGCGAGTTACATGGCCGTTGTCAGATACTTGGAGAAGGAATGAATGACCGGCGAGGGATCAAGGACTTAATGCAGTCTGAAGAGGCTGTCATACTCTGGATCGAAGACAGACTTTCGCTTGCAAGCGACAATCCAGCCTCAGACCGCATCAGAAAACGACAAATTTCTCCGACAAACGGCAAAAGACTGGCACCAAATGATTCGGAGGGCTCTTGCGGTGGACGAGGGTCAATGTGAAAGGAATGAACATAAAGTCAGCACTCCTGTGGTAAAGAGAGTGTTTTCGGGCTAATGCAAGGTCTCAGGCTAGAAATTCAGAAAGGCTTTTGCTAAGATTTGGAAAACAGGGAGCAAAAGCTAGAATGGGAGAATACCTTTTGTCCTGAACTGCAAGTCATACAAGCAGCAGGTTTTAACGGTGCTCCTAGTTAGACAGTAATTTGTGGATGAACATTTTCCATCAAGGAAATGTTCATGCGGAAGAGCAAGAGTGGAATGAAGCAGGAGAGCACACCACAATGACAGTTGAGAGATCAACCATACGAAATACAATGAAAGGAAAACAACAATGATTTGTGACAATATGTTATGATTGAGACTCCTCGTGACATACCAATTACCTACCTGCACTATGTATCTTTCTGGGTCGAGAAGCAGTTGCCGAATGGCCTGAACTATGTATCATTCACGACAACTTACACAATATGGCTCTATGATTCAAACTCATGACGTGGCCCTGTTATATGAAATGCAGCATGAAGTTGATAGGCGCAGTGCTTCAGAAGTATTTCGATATCCACCGTTTGAAGACCCTTGGAGGTTATGCATAAAGTAGGGATAAAATTAGCATCGGGACTAAATGACAGCGGTTGCCGATCAATCGTGGCGTACATCCCTGCGCCGACATCCTCGTATTTCGAGAACACACAAAATACCTGACGCCCCTCACACGACATTTGCTCACATTTGCAAGACATTCTCGAGTCTCGCAGCGACAAACAATCGCTATTGTCTCAAACAATAGCTACAATAATCAAAAGAAGGAGCAAGGCTGGAGCGAGGCTGGGCAACAAACTTCACAAGTCAGAGAACACTCACCGACAAGTACCTTCAAGGTCTCCTGACCACATCACACATACACGATGTCAACAACCGCAACTATCACAATGTCGCATGCGACGGACCATACATCCTGTCCAAATTGTGGAGTTGGTTTGCCAGTTCACTCAGAGATTGCAGCGGAAGCGCAGCGACAGATCGAAGATCTACAAGCACAAGTTCGACTGTTGACTCAAAAGGCTACGGCAGCAGGTTTGTATTCAATCTTTCTTCACCAAGTTCTTTTTGCTAAACCGTTGCAGTCGACAAGTGGGCAGACTACGAAGACGAAATTCAACAGCTAAAGGCACAAGCACAGGCCCGGAATTCGAATGAAGCTGCAAGACAAGAAGAAGAGAGAGCAGGCAGCCCAAGCAGATTTTCCTACCTCCCGGTACAGAACCGACTATCGTCCTTCCTCAATTCTCGCAAATCAACTCCGAACTTGAAATCCCCGCCTCCGCCGCCCACACCTTCAGCAACTGATCTCGCAGCTGCTCTGACGAGAGAACAGGCTTTGAGGGCATCTGCGGAAACCAAGTTGGACAACGCGAGTAATGAACTGGAAGAGCTGAGCGCACAGTTGTTTGAGCAAGCTAATGAGATGGTGGCTACGGAGAGAAAGGCTAGAGCGAAGTTGGAGGAACGTGTGGAAGTCCTTGAGCGGAGAGATGGGGAGAAGAGAAAGAGGCTGGAGAGGTTGGAGGGCGCGGTTGCAAGGATCGAAAGGGTTAGGGGCTTGCTTGCGCCGGGGAGGTAGATGTACCAAGAAACGATACGATGGCCGTTGCGGGAAAATGGTCAGAAAGGGTTTAAGGTTATATGTTAGGATGCGGACCAGCCGGAGGATATCGAGAAAACGAGAAATGACCCTGGAAGAGCTTCATGGGGTACGACGCAAGATCAAGACCCTCGTGTCATCCTCACATCGAACATCTTTTCGACACAATCTACCAATCTCACCGCCATTAGAGTTACCGACCCTTCCGCCATCAGAAATAGAACTCGAATCCTGGTTTCTGGATCTTTACCACGACTTTCTGATCGAGCCAACCCCATACCTGGTATGCGGCTTACTATGCTACTTCGGCTTCATACTCCTATTGTCGAATTATTACGAGGCCATGTGGCGACTTCTTTGCTTTCTTTTCTACTTCTTGCCGTGGGATCACGGAGATGGTTGGGATTATCTACTCTTTTAATGCAGTGTTTTTCAGCAGAGCGAGGGACTTTCATGCATTATTGTAAGAGTATACGGAGCCTTGGGCAGGGCATAGACATGGAGTTTGCAAGGGTGTTTAGAGATGATACCCGGAATTTGCGAGAAAGTGCCGATAGCGTTCAGTTAGCGAGTAGAACAGCAAAGTATGGTCTTTCAATATATTCCTTCTATTTCTGACAGTGATTATAATTGTATTCATGTGATATGAAACTCTCTATTGTCCAGAGGAAAAGCCAAACAAATCGGCAAGGCTAGATTATAGCTTAGTGTAGTGCAATAAGCATGTTTATTGTCCGAAATATGGCGGACAATGGAGACTCCGAATGTCCAGTATCAAGTTGGATAACAAGTTGTACAAAATGCTCTGGATGGTTTACAAGGTTTACTCAAATTGTCTTGACTGACATTCTTCTTATTGAGCATTGCTCTTACCAAAAAGCTAGCATCTAACCTGGTATCCTCCCAATAAAGCCACAAAACACCAGTAACCATGATTCAATTCAAAGACCTACCCTCTCTCCTTTCCTCTCACTTCCCAATCGTCAAAAACAACCTATCCCCCACATCCCCAAGACCAGGTCTAATCATCCCCCTCTCATTACAATCCTCATCCACACCCGCAACCCAAATCTCCACACCCTCCTCCCATTCCTTCGCCGCTCTCAACATACCAGGCACAGCTCCCAAAACCGCAATCACGATAACCCTTTTAACGCCCCACTCCTTCAGTGTTTGAATTGCGGCCGCACTCGTTCCTCCCGTCGCTATAACGGGATCGAGTAAGATGGCTAATTCGGACGCGGAGGTGTTGTGGCTATTCGACGGCGAAGACGGCGCGGGGATGTGGTAGGGTAGGTTGTTGTAATATTCCACGGGTTCAAGTGTTACTGGTTCGCGGAAGAGTCCGAGGTGATGGACTGGGACGGCGTGTGGGAGGAGGGTTTGGATGGCGTCGAGCATGCCGAGCCCGGATCTGAGGATTGGCACGAGGGAGATTGTCGAGGGTGAGATGGTCGTTGTTGTGTATTCGTAGCCTAGGGCAGTTTTGGCCTGTGTATATTAATTATTAAGTGGGGTGAAGGAGGGGTAAGTGAGGGTTGAACGGACGGCTGGCCCTTTTACGGCTGAGAGGCCGGCGGCGGTGGCTTCGCAGCCGACTATGAATGATATCTCGTGGACTAGAGCTTTTGTTTCTCGGGCGTTGGTTGTGCTGGCTCGCAGTTGAGAGAGCTTGGCTTGGAGACATGGGTGTGTTGAGACGTGAACGTTGGGTGGGAGGGAGTGAGACATGGCGGACGTGGAGTGAGAGACAGGACGGAGGAAATGGGTATCTGGAACGAGAGGTTATGAACTCGAGGAAATCATGGACGTGAGGCTCTTCTTGGAGGATAAATTCAAAGCTTGCTGGTAGAATGCAAGGCCATGCAGGTGCAAGGATGGTTGGCTGTGGCGGATCCGGCGGAAGCAATCCGATTACTGTTATCGAGGAATGAGCATTGATTGGTTGATAATCAGCTTCCCGGCACGATCATCGACAGGGCTGAGGATCTCCATTTTTCAGAAGAGGAGTTTCCTCACTTTCACCATGTTCTGAATTATCTGTTATCAAGCAGACCATATTCTGGCATTTCGCCTCGAAGCGCCTCAATTCGTGACGGCTGCTTCGACTAGAGCGAATGACATGGACAATGTACAGCGGGATCACAACATCCTCTCACAGCAGAGGAAACCGTCACACGATGCTGGATACGATGTGCCAGACGATTACGCCAATCTCGATGAGGTAGCTGCTCCAGCACCCATTCAAAATCCAGACGACAGTCCTATACATCGACGGCGGACGTTGGAAGGGCGGAGCCATCACTCTGGAGATACGAGTGCCTCAAGAGGCGCGCGGAGACCGAGTTTTGGGAGGTCAATATCACATTCGTCCCGGAGATCAAGACGGGTATCTGATGGAGGAACGAGTTACGATTTCCCAGATAACTACGCCCATCTCGATGAATTAGCCACGCCTTCGCCGGTGGAGAATCCCGACGAGGCTCGTGTATATCTGCATAAGTCGTTAGAGGAAGCGAAGGACGAGGAGCAGACTTATGAGCGAGATCAGGAAAACCGCAGAAGGGCCTCATTAGCAGGAGGTGTGCAGCCGCAGGAAGAGCAGAAAGAAGAAGAGAAAGCTGCTCATAAGGTCTCGAGATTTGCCACACAATTATATGTCATTTCTTATCTGATACTGTTCTCTTTCCTCGGAACTTTGGCTCGACTTGGACTACAAGCTATCACCTTCTACCCCGGAGCACCTGTTGTATTCAGCGAATTATGGGCAAACTTTGGAGGTAGTCTTCTTATGGGCTTCTTAAGTGAAGATAGGATGCTGTTCAAAGAAGAGTGGGGCACGCCAACTTACAAGCAACAACTTGAGAAAGCAAAGCAGCAGTCTCAAGACGAGGAAAGTGGCTCAAGTTCTGATCAAGCTATCGATTTGGCGGCGGCTAAGAAGGCTCATGCTGCTACAAAGAAGACAATCCCTCTATACATCGGACTGGCAACAGGCTTCTGTGGATGTTTCACCTCGTTTTCATCTTTCATCCGCGATGCTTACCTGGCGATGTCAAATGAGCTGCCGACTCCTTTGAACCACCCTGCCGATTATGGTGTCGGTGAATCAACCACTTCAACAGTTTCGAGGAATGGTGGTTATTCATTCATGGCCTTGCTGGCTGTCATCATCACTACCGTTTCGCTCTCAATGTCAGCTCTGGTGATTGGCGCTCATCTGGCTATACTCTTAGAACCCTGGACTCCAAGCCTACCATTTACATTCTGTCGCAAGGTTCTCGACCGTGTGGCTGTCGTTCTAGCATGGGGTTGCTGGCTAGGAGCGATATTCCTCGCCATCTGGCCTCCTGACCGACATGATGGTCACCCAGAGACCTGGCGAGGTCGAGCAGTCTTCGCCCTAGTCTTCGCTCCTCTTGGGTGTCTAGGACGCTTCTACGCCTCGATCTACCTGAACAGCAAGATTTCCTCTTTCCCACTTGGGACATTCGTTGTAAATATTTTCGGCACAGCAATCATAGGCATGACCTATGACTTACAGCACGTGCCTTTTGGTGGGGTAGTGGGGTGCCAAGTACTTCAGGGGATAGAAGATGGGTTCTGTGGGTGTTTGACTACGGTCAGTACTTGGGTCAGTGAGCTGAACATGCTGAGGCGAAGGAATGCTTATAGATATGGAGCGGCAAGCGTCGTTGTTGCGTTCTGCTTCCTGGTCGTTATTATGGGTAGTGTACAGTGGACGAGAGGGTTCTCTAAGTTGCAGTGTGTACATTGAAATGCTTTGTTTGCGTTACAAGATTAGATCTCTTCACCAAAAAACAATGGATATATCAGATATATTGGAAAGAAGTTCAACACCCAATCAATCTCTATACTAAAAAAGAAGTAAGCTCAATTCGGCGCTAGTGCTCGCCTAACGAGTCTCAATCTTCCTTCGTAGGTAAAGTTGTCAACTCAACTTGGTCAGGTCAAATAGAAAAATAAATGCTCAGTAGCTATGCAGGAGAGTCAAAAAGTTTGGAGACGCGGAGGATTGAACTCCGGACCTCACGCAGATCTGCAATTTGATGCAAAGCGTGCATTCTACCACTGAAATACATCCCCAGGAAGCCATCGCTCTGATTGGCTGTTGTGTGCAAAGATATGCTTATTTAAATTCATAAGGTATTAGAGAATTGGGTGGTGGTGGGGATTTTTGTCGGGTGTTTGTGGGGACGGGACGGGACGAGTGTCGAGTATCGAGTGTCTGCTCTCGCTTAATTTGGAAAAGGGGACGATCGACAGATTGTTGAATGAGATGAGATGAGAATGGAACTTTGGCAGGAATGAGGTTGAGTCAGTGGAATCACGTTCATGTTGTGGACAGTGAGGTTGGAGAGAAGTCCTTCATTTTTTGAAGGCCTTCATATGCAAAATTTCAGAAGTGCAACGCAATGCTCGCAAAAACCATTATTTCCCTGCCACTGATGCATCCATAATCCAACCCCCTGATCCACCAACTCCATTTGCTTTCTATGATTCTTTCCATAGTGTTTGTACCTCTCACAATTTGCCCAAGCTACCATTTCCACCCCAAAATTTACTTGATGATAATCTTCTCAGGTGTCCTCTCTGTTTCCATCCTAAGCACTCGGAGCCCAGAAATCGTTGTTCCTATCATCCACCTCAGAGACATGAAAGTCGTTCAAAAACTTGGTGTGCTGTCCAAGTCCCTGGTACTGGATACGCCAACTCCTAAAACGCAGTGCGTAGAACGGAATCACGTAATACGCAGGGAAAGCGGGAGTTGGGCTATTGCTCTCAAAGCCCGGGTGGCCTTTGGGAAGAACGAGGACGATGCGCATCCACTTCATCGATCTGCAGGCTCGAAGTTGTCGCACGAGCCGGTTCAGGAAGCGCCGAGTTGGTGAGTTCATGTAGTCAGCCTTCGTGGTGATGAAGTTGGATGGCAAGGTGATCTTGACGATCAGCTTCTGAATCTCGTTGAGGAGAGGAGTGAGCTCCTGGACCTTGTGGAGGATGGATGGGTCGCTAGGGCCGGAACTCAGACTCTGGACGTCGACGATGATTTCCCAATATTTGGAATCCATGATCTCTGCCTTCCGAGCTTGGACAGACATGTTCTGAGTGAGATCCTTAACAACGGAGTAGGTTGGAGTGTTGTACAGATCGATGTTTCCTGGGAGCTTCATCGACTTGGTGTAATACTTTCCGCGCTCTCGCATCTCGTTGCGAGTGATTCCGCTGATGGTGATGGAGAAGTCGGCGCTTGCGCCAAGCTTACGGATGACAGGCTCATCCTTGGTGCAAGTCTTCTTGTCAGCCTTGGAGACTGTCTTCTTCGGTGCTGCTGCAATAGCAGTGAGGCGCGAGCGGTTGTTGATGTAGGTATCCATTGTGAGTATGTTGTGGATATGGAGTTTTCGGGGAAGAGCACAAGTGGGTAATTTGCTGTGGGTGGATTTAGGTTGATCAGTGCTCTTGTTGTGAAGTGGAGGTATCTTGAAGATGTATGGTCGATGATTGATAGTTGTTGATCGATGATGGAAGGTGTCGAAGTGTTCGAAAAAGTATGAAGAGGAAGAAGAAAAAGTCTCGAGAAAGTTTGCGAAAGGGTGCTTTTATACTACCCAAAAACTTGCGACTGGCGCACTAGTAAGCTGTGCAAACAATGAGCCGAATTCTTCCTTCATGTGACTTTCTGGTATTGCTACAGTCATATATGGAAGGTAATCGTGTGCTAGTGTCTCCCAGAATATCCTGGAGAGCCTAGTGCCCCTTTCCAATGTCTGGCAGCCGGGGTAACATCCGTCATTCGCAATATGTGCAGATTTTGTATGGGTGGGTTAAAGAAGTGATAGATATATATTGCAAGTCTCTGGGCATAGCGGATTTAGATCACTTTGCAACTACTAATAATTTCGGGACCTTATAGGTGGGTCGTATTGTGAGCGCAATGGCTTCAATGACTATGTCGATGTTACTCACATATGCCGTTTCAGTTTATCATCTCAGTATCTGCATGACTGCTTCTCTACTCTAGAACAAGGTGATAGGCAAGATAATTTCAGTGTGTCCATTTCTATGGTTTGCGCCTCCTCAACCTGCCTCTTTTCCAATGATACCTGAGCCTCCGCAATACTTCAAGTTTCACAGCTATAAGACTGCAACTTTCCTGGGTACTATCTCCTTTACTTTGCCTCGTGGTATCCTCTCGTCTAGAGCCGTGTCCAGAAGGAACTTCGTAAGTGGTAAGAAACTCGCAAAACGGCAGTAAGCGCAAACGATACTTGAGAAGGAAGGCTAAAGCAAGACAGTCGTCATGAACTTTAGTGCTTCGAAAGGACTAAGTTCCTGGACTAATTTCTCTAGGAATATGTGTGTGCTCGAAGTTCGATATTCGGCATCTATCTTGACGTATGAAGTGGGGACTTGATATTAATGATTTGTTTTTTGGATGAGGCTGCAAACAAGATTCAGGCGCTCCGGTTGATCAGTAACAGATGGCTCCATTGCGCCTTAATGAAGACTTTGTAAGTCGATGAAGACCTCAATGTACTTCTCGGTGAGGTATTGAGCGCAAATACTGTGATTGCCAGCATTCGCTTTGCGTTTGGTAGGAACAGCTTTCGACAGATCTTCTTCAATGCGATAGTCATGTCTGTTGAAGATGTCCACATTATGTGACATCTGCTTGCGTAAAGGCCAATATAGGCCGATTTGCTTCATCTCATCGCGCTGGATGCCGCCTATGTGTACTGTGATTTCGGCATCATAACCACGCTTGCGGACAAGCTCTTGCCGGTTGGTCGCTTCGGCGCCGTGGGAGGAGGAGGAGGTGCTATTCATTGTCCTGGATGTTTGAAAGTAGAAGCTTTTGTAGGTGTCTAGAATATGAAGAAGAGCGCGAAATTGACAGATCTAGTAAAAGCTGTGCCTTAAGATTGGGAAGATCTGTTGGAGTAATGGGATCTGGGATAGAAGAATGGCAGGCGTGATGATGGCGGAAGGAGATATTAGGGAAGAAAAGAAAATCTTGGCAGTGAGTTGAAGGCATTTCTCACGTTTTTTAAAAACTTTTATGTGGCATCCACCAGCACAGCCTTGCCTCACTCTCAAAATACCTACTTAAGTCGAATATTTTCTAGAAAGTATTTAATTGCACTTCGTGTTTCCTCCGTTACGGTAGCGAAAGACAAGAGTTGCTGAAGTTTGAGCTGAAGCGAGTCCGCAGAGCCGACACAAGTCGAAGATCTTCATCCTGGTCAGTATTGGAAAAACAATAGTTAATGTACTGATAATCAAGGGTTGATAGTAAATTCTCAGCTACGGCATTCACCATCGTAACAACGCAAGGCAAGGCAGCGCCTCACCTCGCGGGTGGATATAAATAAGCGAGCTTATTCCCGATGCTTCATTTTGATATCAGGAACGGTACTCGCGGCAACTCCGTACCGTACCGAGATTGGCAAGGGGTCAATAGTTCGCTTGATCGGGCGAAGAGTAGCATACCGTCCTTCGGTTACCCCACTTCACGCTAATGCGGCACAGGTCAACCACTTGAGATAATTCTTTGACTACATCGTTAGCATCGATCTAGGCTTCGAATAGAGAAGAGAGAAAATCCGTGTTCTTAGAAAGGAATTCAAAAAGCTTCGCTTCCTACGTCATTTCCTTATTACCGAAGACTTACCCGCGACGATGCTCTAAGATATACCCTAGTTGCGTTTAGTAATGACATCGACCAGACATTAGACCCGAACAACTTCAAGAATTCGACAAGTATACAATATCTCTTGCAGTTGACTTTTCTCTGATCTCTCGTCTTTGTATCGATTCAATAGCCATCGCCAGCATGAGCCCAAATGAGGGACGAATTCGCAGCCCATTTCGGGCACTCGTCCAGGACTTTACTCCGATATGGTAGGTATAATTTCCCGTGGTACAAGGGTGTTCCACTCTAGCTTACATCGACATAGGTTCACCTGGTGTATGAATGCTGGTGTCATTGGCATCCTCTTGCACCAATTGCCCTACCAATTCAGTGGGCTTCCTGTCTTGTCAACTATAGCCTTCGTCGTTGACCTCGTCCTGTTCATCATTTTCTCGGCCATCATGATTACTAGATTCATCTGGTTTGGAAGGCAGGCGTACTATGAAATAACCGACAATATCAACGACTTGGCCCTCGGGGCATGCTGGCCTATTGCCTGGCAAACGCTGTCAGCTTTGACATGCCTGATCGTCAGCAATGCTTCGTGGGGCGGCCATGCATTCACTCTTGTTGGCTATGCGATGTGGTGGATTGGAACGGGATGGATGGTGGCTTACCTCCTCTTCACCTTTCTTACTTTGATCCGTCGACGCAGCGTCAAAGACCGGAAACTTCCCCTGACAATCGTGATTCCAGCCGTTGGTGTCGCTACGGTGGCTACAACCGGAGGTCTGATAGTGAGCTTTGCAGATGACATTTCAGCCAGGCTAGCTGTTCCAATTATCATAGTCTCGTTCATGATAGTGGGAATAGGGCTATTTATGTCGATATTTCTTTACACTTACCTTCTCCACTCCCTGTTTGTGGACGGCTGGCCTCCTGCTGAGAACATCGCTTCCGTTTGGGTGTTTCTTGGTCCCATGGGACAGCCAGCAGCCGCTATACAGCTCTTGAGCTCTGCAGCAAACAAATACGGTCGGTTTGCTGGCTACAATCGAGGTACTTTCTTGACGGAATCGGCAGCAGAGCCATTAAGTGTTGCTTGCATACTTCTTGCACTGTGGCTGACCGGGATGGGATGCGTTTGGGCATTGATGGCCTTCGCAGCAATGGCCGAGAAGGCATGGCAACGGCAGTTGATGTGGACCTTGAGTTGGAACAGCATCATATTCCCTACTGGCACACTTACGACCTCTTTCTTGCTATTCTCAATTGCCATGGACTCCCCCGCTTTCAGAGCGGTCACCACGGCTTTGGTCGTTCTTATGGTCATGTGCTTCTTTTTGAACGTTGGGTTTGCCATTCGGCGCGTGTGCCAGGGCCGACTGCTGATCGTTCGGCGAGACCCTAGACAAACCGATTTCGAGAATGGCCATGTTGATTAGGAGTGATGGCCTATGCCGACTGGTCATTTACTATATTTTGGCTCAGGAAATGAAGATCTGAAGATTAAACTGCCCTGCTCAAAAGCACTGCAAAAACCTTTGTAGAAAGTCATCTTCAACATATCTAATACATCTTCGCTATATCACATATATGCCGAAAGGTGCACCCTAAAGAATATTCACGGTCATGTGCACATTCTCGACTTGGCAAAATCTACGACTTTTTAGTTCTTGTATCATTCGTTGTTTTATGCAAACGATGTCCACCTAGGCTCGAGTCCCTTCCACGCCGGCTCTATATTTTTTTCGCTGACCTGCCGTGCCGAGTGGTACAAATCCCACGCCTACCCGAAACTCCAAGAGTTGCTCCATACCAGACTATCATGTTGGCAAACGCGCAAATAACCGAAAAGAAGAGACACAAATAAAGTCGCAAGCCTAGCGGTGGCTACAAAATTGAAAGTCTCACCATCCTCCACACCCCACTCAAATCGTCACCTCCACGCTTAACCAGCTGTGTCCATCACTCACAAACAACATTCCTCCATGAAGATAACTTATCGTCCACGACGCTTCATACCACCCTTCGGTGCAACCAGGGTATAGTTGATTGGGGCGCGGGCTACGTTGTTCATTCTCTTTTCATCTGCGCGACGCTTGCGCTCTTCCTTCACCTCCTCTTCCTCCTCCCTCAAGAACTCTAAGTTCATGGCGTCCATCTGAGCAAGGCGAACGTCATCAACCAGAAGGTTGGGCTTGCCGTCAACATGTAACTTCAACTTCCATTTTCTGAAGCGCATGCGGTAGAAGGCGCAAACATTACTAAAAGGGAGTGTGCCCTCCAGATCCGAACCCTTAGGCATCTCTAGGAGGACGTCCATACGCTTCAAGGACTTGAAGAGTCCAACCTTGTAAGCCAACTCTTCAAGGAAGGCTCGGGTGCTCGAGGCCTTGTAGTCGGCCTTCTTGCGAATTGCACCAACGACTGGGACTTGGACTCTGACGATCAAGCTTTCGATCCGGCCGATAATGGGAGCCAAGCGAGCGAGTTGCTGGAAAAGATCCATGCCGTCGTTGCCAAAGTTTAGGCACTGCTCAGTGGCGATGATTTCGAAACTCTTGGTCTTCAAGAACTCGCGTCTGACTTGAGGGGACATCTTATTCAAGAGTTCATCGACGATGGAGTAGGAAGATGGGTCGAAGTCATCAAGTGTCTTCATTTGCTTGGATGGATAGTATGAGGTGACAATTTGGCGCAACTCGGTGCGCTCGATGCCAGTGGGAGTAATTGTGACTTCGGCATTTGCGCCGGGCTTTCGGACAGTTACTGGCTTTGCCAGCGCAACGTTTCGGAGAAATACAGAAGACATATTGGGGATATGTCTGAGAGATTGCTTTCTTCGAAAGGTCGGATGTTTGTAGAAGGTTTGGTAGCTTTGCGCACTGCTTATCAGTCGCGCGAGGTATTTGATGTGTTGTACTGTACTTGGTTTGGAGTAGCAAGCAGTTTGATGTTGATGTAAGAGGTTGACGTGCAACTGTAGTAGTCGGAAGTCTGATGAGGACAAGAAAGTTTGTGTATGAAGGAAAATTTGAGAATATTGCAGAGGAAATTTTAGGGAGACAGTATATTCCCAGGGAGGGCCACTAGCAACTCTTGTACTCGTTGCGCCTAGTCTGCCACTTTACGCGGCTTAGCATAGAATCCGTAATTTGAACACTAGTGGCTCAACAGTTGACACCTCTATATATATATATCTAGTTGCAAAGATGCTTTCTGGCCTGCTCACTGCCAACTAGGCTACCGTATGATCCTTAGTGATATAGTTAATTGGATATATAGCCATAACGACACAATGTACTAGTCTCTTCTGTAGAATGTGCTTTCTTCCTGCAAATTCATCTAGTAGGCATCTTAATTTAACTCATCAATCTTTCCACTCATGGACACATGAACCATGCACTGAGATATACTATGTCATATGAAGTCTCACAGAACGAGGACGGATCGACTATGCGAAATGTTTGCTGAATTTGCTACTGAAGTGATGTCCATACGTAGAGGTTGTCAAGCCCCAGTGCCAGTTCTGCTACCCTCAAATCAGAGTCCCATACTGCCCAAAAGAAATGAGCCATTCAGAGTAGTCCTACCCAAGTCACTTTCTTCGTCACCTCCTTGTTCTCCTTCGTCTCCTTGTGAAAGGCGCTGGGAATAATGCGTGAAGCATTAGCAATAGCATCTTCCGCATCCAGCTTAGCTTTGACCGCCTGTCTCTTGCGCTTCTCGAGCTGTGCGGCCTTCTCATTGACTCTCTTGACATAACTTCCTCTCACTTTCTCTGGCGGAAACATACCTGGATCCTGATGCATCAATCTCCAGGGTGGAAAGTTCTTCAAGGTACAGAAGGGCAGGGCATAGACCATTAAGTCCCAGAATTCATAATTCTCGAAATTCTTGGATAGAGCTAAGACAACATCGAGCCGCTTCAGAGAGTGAAAGTAATTAATTTCATTGGCGACGCCGATCAGGAATGCACGAGTTGGAGACTCGGCGTAATTCTGGTCTGACAAAATTGGGCATCCACCGAGAGGAACGATGATCTTGACCTTCAATCTTTGAATAAGTGAAAGGGTAGGCTTCATGCGGAATAATTGCTCGAAGAAGTCTCGCTCGTCGTGACCGTGGCGGAAACTGCGCTCGTCGACGACCAATTCGAAGCAATGGTTCTTCAGATACTCCTCCCTGGTATCGCGATCCATGTTCTTGAAGAGGTCGGTAACGAACTCGTAAGAGGAGGAATCGTATCTGGCAGATCGGAAAGGAAGAGTTCTTCCGTTGCTGTAGACTTGAGTGTAGTCGACGACTTCATTGCGCACAATGCCGTCAATCGAAATCGAAACCTCAGCGTTGGCTCCAGCTTTGCGATGGATCTTTTCGTTGGTGATGTAAGAAGTATTAGGGAACTTGGATGTATTGTTGAGAGGTGGAGACATTTTGATGTTGTCGGACTTGCCGAGTCGAGAATTTATAGGTGATCGCTCCTGGAAAGTTTCGATGAAGGACGCGCGATACAAGGGTATCGAATCTCTGGCGCAGGCTGCTTCTCCAATCCTTGTAATTGTCAGTATACGGAAACCAATGCGCATTGAGGAGTACTTGCGATCAGTGGATGCTCGAAGCGCAAGTGGAAAGCAAGATAGAGACAATCTCAAAAGTCTGTGCAGCGCAACTCTGTTGATGAGGCACTGTGAAATTGAAAGACTCGGAAGCGCTCGATGGAAGTGTTTTTGTTGGTATGAGCGTGAGAATAGAAGTTGTGTGCTGATGTGGTAGATTCTTGGAGAAGTGGCAGATGTTGAGGTACTTGCGAGAAGCTAGATAATATAAGTCAAGAGCTCCTAATGAAAGCGTCACTAGTGCGCAAGCAGATCTATGAGCGTAATGTTAGTTCAATTCTACCTAATCTTAGAGCCACTGAAGATATGGCTTACGTACACCTGGTCTAAATGCTTCCCAGTTACTTTGTCAAATTCTTCCATTTGAAGACAGACTTCTTGCAAACGCCCACTTTTAACATACGAGCACACTTCATGACCTAATATCAACATTCATGAACATCCGTTTATAATGAAATACTTAGTTGCTCTCCAATTTATCTTTCCTAAATCGTCTCTCCAGCACCATCGGTATTGGTGTGTGGAACTATTCACTGCATTATTATCCGTTCCGGCCCAAAGGATAGGAACTAGATCCTGCTATTTCACCATTAATCTGTAAAGAGTCTGCAACGAGTTGGTTATGACCTCCGTCGAGCAAGTTCCGTCGAGGCAAAAGCTCACAGCATCCACGTGATCGCGTCGTCCCCTATCTTCACCTCGCTTATTTTCGCTTCGGATACATCGAACGTAGGTAGGTGACTTCAAATGTTGCATATGTTTTCCCAGGCATCGTAAATCGTAGAAAAGAAGAAAATATTAAGGTATTTGTTCTTTGCCAGTCAATTGATTCATGATGTGACTCGTAACTTAGGCATCAGCACTCGACTCTGTGCAGGTTAGGCCATGTTAGCATCGGGAACGGCAGTGAGTAGCTCGTTCTGAAACAGAGGAGTGGGTCGATATTAGAGGAGTTTACTCTAGAACATATAGTTCACGAGACACAATGGCGCAGATAGTAGCATCGCAAGTCTGAAGAATATATCACTTTCGTTTACCTAAGATTGAAAATCAAAGAGTGGCAGAGCGACTGTTCTCATATCAGGGAAGAATCTACTTATTAATTCTGCTTTAGGTATCTAGGGTGTCTTGAATTCAAGAAAGTAGACTGCATGAATTACATCTAGTACCCGCTATCGTCCTTTTGCCATGGTTGATCCAAAAGCAAACCAAGAAACCCCGGCTACTCTCCCTCACACGACTGACACGAAAACATGGCCACCAGAACCCTCCACCATCACTGATTCCGGTATCCTTAGGTAAGAGTCTCTGGTTCGTAAATGCTGTGACGTACAAATACAGCATTTAGCACCCGAAGCTCCTCATCCTCCTTGCGCTTGACCTCGATAGCACGAAGTCCATTGAGGGAATTCAGGTCCTCCCTGAGAATCAGCTTAGGCTTGTACATGCCTTGAGCCTGGATATCTACATTCCAACCAGTGAAGCTCATAGGAAAGAAGGGCAGAGCATGACTCAAGTGCTGGTCATGAATGCCATCTTGAATACTGTGAGGGATGCACAGAACCACGTTCATTCGTCCGATGGCGGGGAACTGGAAGATCTCCTGGACGACTTCCTCAATGAGCTTGTAGCCTGCGGAAGCTGGCAAGAGCGCAAGGGTCATCTTCGATAGTTCGGCCAAAGGTGGAAGCTTGAGCTTGATGTCAAGGTTCTTGATGTGATCCGTGAACTCCGGTCCAAGTTTGGCCAACTGGTTGACGACGTTACTGGCATTTGCGAAGTATGCTCGAAGTTCGACGACTACCTCAACCCAATTGGCGGCGAGGAAGTCAACTCTGTCAGCGGGCGACATAGCCTTCATGAAGTGGGCGACGAAGTCGAAACCCTGGTTTTGGAAGGGATACGCCTTTACGTATGTTGCCAACCCATTGCTGTAGGTGGATTTGGTGGACTTGTACTTGTTCAAAGTCGCACCAGTTGCGGATAAGGTGATATCGGCAGATGCGCCTGGTAAGCGGACGTATGTGATGTCGACCTTTGTTGGGCTTCCGGGGTTGAAAGCTGATTGAGAGAGGGGAGCTCGATGAGCAGATCGAGAGGCAGGAGCAGCAGATGAGGACTCGGCTGCGACCTTGTTGTTGGTAGCAACCTTTCCGGGACGTTGGTTCTGGTCAACCATGATGGAGATGAGGTAAGAGATTGTGATTGAGGTGTTGATTTGTTTGGTGGGTACAGAACAACGGGTGAGGGTGCTCAAGTTGTTGTAGAAGGATAGATAATAGACAGAAGAGAGTGCGAATCAGTTGGTATGTGTGGAAGAGGTTGCGATTGAAGAAAGATTGTGCGGAAAGGTTGTCAAGAAAATCGCAAGTTGGAGCAGGTCGAAGATTTTATAGTAGACTCTCGGCTACCGCGAAGAGAATCTGTTCACTAGTGCGCATCAATCTACGAATGGATTTGCTCGATTCTGACTAGTGGCCCTTGAGAGGCAGCATAGATCATGGGATGAAAGCATTGTGAAAGCTCTGATGGGCAATCAAATAACAGATACTAGATATTCCACCTAAAGCCATAGGGTATACAGGCAATCTTCTCTGGATGGGAATACATTATAATATACAGGTGTGTCAATAACGTAGATTCAGGAGTCATAGATGAACGTCGTCACAGAGGAAGTTGTTTTGTATTTCATGGAGGAGGATTTGATTCTCTAAGTATATTTTCAGCAAGTGAAAATCAGTATCAGCGATGGTCCTAGCTGCTGTGCGTAGGGCTAGCGGCAGAAAAAGAACGTCGGTCTTCATTGCTCCCAAAAACAAGAGTACTTGGCCGAAATATAGGCTCACAGGACCATCCATGAACGCAAAATACAGGCTCCCCAAAGAGAAAGCCAAAAAGACCAGGTGTAATTTCGGACAACAGGCTTCCCAAAAGAAGATGGAAAGTAGGTATCGGCAGGTGGAATCTCAAAACCTAGGGCACACCTCACGAGGTGTATTAGTTCGCAATCCACCACCAAGCTTCAGTTATTCGTCTTCCAAGATCCTAGCACACCGTATCCAGGAGGATGGCATTATCAGACCGATGTTCAATCTATTCTAGGGAGAATCGAAGAGCGATTGATCAAGGCGACGAAGCTGGAGCAAATCATCGTCAGAAACTACCTTCGAGCGTGTCATTGAAGGCACGGTATATCTCAAACCCCAATCAGTGAAAGACAGGTAATGGAAAGGTAGAGAGTACACCATTTGGAGCTCATGCAGACCACGTGTAAAAGTATGTGGGAGCTCCAAGACAACGTGAAGCTTCTCCAGTGCCACGAACTTCTCAACTTCGTCAACAATTCTCTCAACCAGAGCGTAGCCAGGCGTTGAGACGATGTTGGACGGCGTCATGACCGCTAGATTGGATAAAGCGGGGAGAACAAGCCTAACGACCAGGTTGCTGACCAGCTTGAAGAAGTCTGGACCAAGGCTTGACAACTGTTCCAGGACAGCTGAATCTGATTCGGATACAGAGCTGCTGATTTCGGGTATCTTGACCTGCATCTCGACCCAACGATCCTTCAAGTACTCCACCTTTGCTGAATATGGCATTCGATTAGACACGTCGTCGGCTAGGTCGTACATGGTCGAATTATAAGGATAGGACCGAGCTGTTTCAACCTGACCATCGTCGAAGGTTTGAATGACAACTTTCATCTCATTGCGCGTAACTTCAGTAGCGGAAATCGAGATATCGGCGCGTGCGCCTGGAGTGCGCTGGAAGTTTACCGTGGTGGATAGTACCTTTGGCAAGATTCCAACGGTTGATGGTGGACCCGTCGACAAATCAGTGGGAACAATAACCAGTGACTTCTTAGACGCTCTGGTGGTTGGATTCTTCTTCCCGAATGGGAGATTTGCGTGTCTGTCCTTTGCGACCATGATGATCGATGGGTAGTTGATTGACTTCAAGAAGGAGTGTTGAGGCTGATGCTGCAATGATATTATGCGCGTAAGTGGTTGGCAGATAGCGTTCGTATTGGTAGTGGAAACAGTCAGGGAGTTTGGTGAAATCTTTCTATCAAGGTGATGGCACTTTTAGGAGAGTGGAAGATATGAGGAGGTAGTTAATCGTGGTCGGATACGTCGGTGAAGAGGTTGTGTTGCGAAGATATCGTTGAAAGATGTAGGAAAATATGCTCTCGGCAGAAAAGCGCATTCTCGAATATACAGGCTCGAACTGGATTCCCCACATGTGCACTAGGATCGCGAGCGTTGAGGAGAAATGGATCACGGTGAGCATAAGTAAAACTCAGCTCTTGAATTGAATCGGACTACCTTCTTTTAGTATGATGTCTAGTGAACATCGAATTTGGGGGATGAGAGGAGTTTATAGCTCAAGCGAACATGCGGTAGTTACTTAGCTATGAACGCTACGATCCTGTTTACTCTGATGTAGATCTTCTGATTATACCTTCTGACAGGTTCGAGCTTGCAAACAGCTTGTCGAGTAGGTTTTGTGTTGAAAAGTTGTCAAGCTTCTAATCACGTGGTGACTCCAGCGAAGCCTTCCGACTCCAGGCCAAGCTATCTTACTCTTGGAAATGCTCATGCGAGATTACCAACATCTTCAGATTCTTTAGCAGAAACAAACTCTCAGTGCAGGCCATCTTCATCTCCAGAGTACTGCATCCATTCTCGTGATCTCGTGACTAAGCACGCACATCTAACATGAGCCCACTTAGTCAAACAAGAACACATAACTACAATCATGCACTGAAGCCAGTTGACTTTTCAGAGTCCACGATGAAGTCGTCAAAAGAGATTGAAGCGTCAACCATGGCATGAAGTTTTCCACACTCAAATGGTCATATCTTCCGCCAAGACATCAGCAATAAACAAGAAACAGCTACAGATATATAATGAAACAGACAAATGGCTACATACAATGTAACATACGAGGCGTCCCTAGACTCTGAAGTCCAGGAACGGCTTTTCCAAGAGGTTCGATGATGATATCAGTATGGAATCTGGCAAACTATGTCACCACAAATGATACTCCTCTCTATCCAAGCGTTGGAGAACAAGATTCCAAGTTTGCGGAACGATTGAAGAGAGTGAAAGAAGAGGTGAAGAGATCTGGTCGTGGGATGAAGTAGCTCGTTTGAAGCGATTGGCTCGGACGGACCCCGTGGTTCTTCACGATTAGCTTCGTTCCTATGACTTTTCAACTTGGGCATTCGACAGTTACTTCGACATATTCATTACTAGGTCATTCAGAGAGTCGGGTTATCCCTCTGAAGATATATGGAGATATGCCGCCTTGAAATGAGTCTTTTGCAAAGGTTGGCACTGTGCAATGTATTATCATCATCCATTGTCTTTCTCTTCATCATAATCTCATATCTACACACTCCACCTCTAAGAGACTCTATCTCCCATCTTCATCCGCTGAACCTCTTCGTCTTGAAAAAGAAAAAAGCCATGATAGTGGTATCGCACCTGTAACCGTCTTACTCCTCTTTATGCCCATTTCCCATGTCCTAGCCCATAAATTCCAAATGCAACCCGCTATGTAGTCTTACACCGCAACACAAAAAATCAAATCCGTAAATCAATCGCTATGCATAATTCTCCATCCTCGTTCCTCCTCTCTAATCCTCCACTTCATAAATTTCGGCCAAGTGTTGAAGCCATTCCGACTTCGCTGCGGATCGTTTCGCGCAACTCGATGACCGAAGATCCAGGATGTTCCTTTCCGGCGAAATAGCCCCTATTTAGGTTCTTTTTGCATGAAATGATAAGCCGCGGCGTGAGAGTTGCAGGAGGTTGAACTCCGAACACGTGTACAAAACCTCTCTGCTTCACCGACTCAACCCAGAACCCTGAAAGACCCTGAAAAATATTATCCCCGTCTGTGCTTTGACTCCCATGTCGGTTTTCAATTCTCCCGACGATCGAAAAATGCCACACGATCCAGAAATTAGGGGTCCTTATCTGCGTCCCAAATTTCAATGTTTCTGATGCACAGGCCGTACGACCATCATCCGAAAGAAGAGAATCCAGGCACAGCGGCGTTTTTCGGAGTCCAATGGCCGCCTGTTCCTCGTGTGCATCATTTAGGCGAACCGGTACGGAATACATCCTTGGCGCATACCGATCCTGGACCCCTTTCAGGCGTTGATGCATCCGGTAGGAGCCCTGACGATCCCAGGTCATTCGAGATCCTGCATTTCCGACCTTCTCCGGAGGTCAGCGGGAAGACTGCCATAGTGAATCCTCAAATTTTGCTGCCTCTTGAATTCTGAACACGACGCAATTTCGGCGGAACGTAATTTCCCGGCACGATCAAATTTTTGTTCGAATCCGTCGCCGTTTTGATGTGTCACGAACAAGCGGGCAACTCCGCCGCAAGCGAATAGTGGGATAGTGGGGTGCATCGTAATACCGCAGACCTCTCTCATGGTATTTTGAGTTCCGTATGTGGGTCGATTTTCTTTCCAGAAGGTCGGCATTCAAGGAAGAAGTGGATGCGTTCCATAGGCTCGGAAGTTCGTTTCAGGTACGTAATGTTGAATATGCCTCAGGTAAGTCGCTGCCAATGGTTTTGTAATAACATGTCGAAGATTTGAGGAGGATCGCGTGGCCTGACAGGTGATCGACTGGCCACAATGTCAGAGTGTGACCCCAATCCACCGTACTGGGACTCCGTTGGCGTCGCGTTCGTAGGGCTTCGTAGGTGGCTGTCGAGCTGGCAATGCCCATTTCGCCCTGCCAGGCTTCTGATCATCCAACTTGCCTCTCTTGCGCATCAGCATTTCCATCACGGCTACCCGAATAAAATCGCTATTCTCACGCATGTCTCTCTGACGTGCGAGTGGGCCGGTGGCGACTTCGATCGGTGGTTCCTGGGTCGAAGTACGTCTGCTAATAACAGAAGGAGATGTGCCTTTCTTAGATCGTGAGACATTGTATGTTTGCATCTGAATGGACGCAGTACACTGCGTTGAGCTCATGGTTTGTGCCAGTGACGAAGGAACATGAGCCTCGATCGGCGCATTCGTAGTGGGGTTGAGATATCGTCGGAGTGCTGGGGTAGGAGTATCCTCAAGCCGTGGAGGCATGCGCTCATCTGTAAACGGAATCTGTGGATCAATAGTGATGATTGACCTTGTGAGGAAATCGTCCGGAGGAATCATTGGCGTTGTGAGTGTTTGGAAAGATTTGGCAGCATTTCGGAGTGCTCGGAGTGAAGCCGTAAGGTTCGACTTGAAAGCTGATTTGCCCGGAGGGGTTGCAACTTCAACATCTACGTCAGACCTTGCCTCTTCTTTTGAAGGTGATTTCTGGAAGACTCTGAAGTCTAACTGGTCCACATCGATCTCTGGTGCATGTAATGGGTGGTCTTCCGAAGTTCCCAGCGGCGAAGAGAGTGTTCGTATCCTCCGCGAAGGGGTTGATCTCTTGCCTCGGGGCATCGATGTAGGAGTGACCAAAGACCCCAGAGATGGCGAGTGCTCGTCGATAGATTCATCGTCCAAGGAAGGCATCGAATCACTCGACAATGTTCTCGTAGACATGACTGACTCCTGTCCGTTCTCACTGCCTGCAAGCTCGTCGTCGTCCTCCGGGGGACTAAGTAGAAAGTCTAGAGGACTCTTTCCCAAAGATGTACCTAGATCCTTCTCGGAAACGCTCGTATGTCTCATTATCGCATCGACAGTCAGCTTCTGACCTGATCCACTTCGAGTGCGTCCGCCATTGTGTCTCTGTGGTGGAATGGCCGTAATAGCGAGGAGCGCAGCGACAGAGGGAGGGAGCGCATCGGGGGAATGGATGCGCGCTCGACGATCTGCCTTTGCAGAATCTCGTCTGCTACTCTGCGGACCCTTCCTTACTTGCGACTTCTGTTTCTCGTGGGAATTATGACCTCGCATAGGTATGACGACAGGTGAAGTAGGAGTTGTTGGTTTCGTGTCGGTGATGGTGGTAGTAACAGACATGTCTTTCGGGGTCGATTTTGAAGGTGATCTGGTCCGTCGTTCCTCCACTGGTCGTTCATGTTGGTAATCTGTTGTCTTCGGTATGTTCTGGCGGGTGAAGAGGAAACTCCTTGGGGTCATCATCTTCACGCTGGTAGGGCGAAGTCGCGTGAAGGCCAAGGTACGGCACCTGCCTTTTACCAAGCCGAACCGATGACTATTACTTGATGGAAACCCCAATACAAGTTTCGCAACCTGGGATCGGGAAATGCTGAAATGGAATATGTGGATTCTCGGCTTCTGTACCTGCAAGAGCGAAGTCTTTAAAGGCTTATCGGAAGGTGGTTGCGGTCGTCTCCAGGAGTTCACTGCACAGTTGCGATTGATGATCACGGTGCGGCATGGCAGTCTTCCAAGTTATTACTGAGAAGGCAGCATGTAGTTTGATACGTGAGAGATTTTTGCTGGCGTGGGTTGACTTTGTTTGAAAAAAAACGGAACAAAATGAGAACCTGCGTGGGAGAAAGGATTGCAAAGGAAGAAGACAAGTGGTATGTAAGCTGAGAGTGATTGTGGTTGGGAGTCGAGCGAGTTGGGACGTGGGAGTTGATGAGGGAAGCGGCGGAGCCATTTGATCGGCTTGGGGCCGCTACAGCCTTATTGGCGCTGATAAGGGATTCATAGGGGAGGATCGGAAAGACACACGACACGACAGAACACAACAACAGCACATTATAGATTTGAAAGCAGTCTTTCATCGAACAACGTGGGTGCTTGTGACTCTTGCACTTTTACATTTGAACTTTCGATTCTTTGGATTATTTTACTGCTCTTACTATCATAAATAAACGAGCATGTCATACTATGATCATGTCACTGCTAACTGCACCATCATACATGTCGTATTGAATTTACAATCATAATTGCAGCCTTGCTTCTTTCTTTTGCTACCTATTTATCTCTTGTTATTCCCACACGACTGGCAATTTGTTAATACAAGGAGAGCGTGATGGACAAAGAGATGTACCCCCATCATCCCACTTGCTCTACTCAATCTTGTGAGAGAATGGACAAACTAATGTATCCATCCGGTTTCCATCTCCTTCGCCTTGACCGAGTCTCAGCCGGACCGTACGTGGGTGGACCGCCCACTCCCGCCCAGACGCTGCCCTCCGAAGCCTGGTGAGCCGTGGGGGATTTAACTTTCGCAGTATCCGATTCCTTAGGTATCACTTTCAGCTGAGCGGAGACGTCCCCTCGAGCAGGCACCAGAGGAGGATTCATTGATGACCATTGCACATCATTTGCCACGGCCAGGTCCATCGGCCAGAGAACTCATCATGACTGTCTAGGCTTGCATGAGGCTGCATCCCGCCATGGCGCACCTCTGCATGGCCCAGTCAGCGATTCGGGAACCGGGACTGGGGATCGATAAGACGGTCCATCATCCCATCTCCAGCTTAAAAATACTAATGACCAGTCTATTTCGGCCAAGGGGACGTCGTCGTTGGCCGAATGAGAAGAAGTATAATTATGCTCTCCACACTCTGGGCAAACCCACTGTGACGACCTTTGCCGGTACTCAGCGGTACTTGAGTTGTTTTTGTACGAGTATGTACTGCATGCAATGCACGAGGAATAATTTTTCTACGGCTCAGGGTCTTTTCAAACACGTCGACCTGCAGCCTCACCGCTTTGCTCGTGTGCCCCCAGCATGCGTTCATTTCGCACACGAAAATCCAAAGAAATGCAAAACGAAGCTTGTCCTCTCTCTTCCTTCAGGAGGAAGGTCTTGACGCCTCCGCGATCGGTACCTCGAGACACTATGTCAGTATAAGAATGTGGAGAAGGTACCTAGGCCTAGGTAGCTAAGCAGCAAATCATCCGCTATGAACGAAACCGTCTTCCTTGAACACTTGGCACCTTCAATCCTCTTTCTGCGGGAACCCGGCAAAAACATCCCACTCTCTCCACGATGACCAAAAGCGAGCGACGAGCCTGGTAAGCATTGTGAGCAGATGATGGATGACCTCGGTTGTATCTCCGTAAGCCCTCTTGCTGCCCAAAGGGGATTCTGGCAATTCTCACCATGCCATCTTTCACAAGGAAATAAAAAAATCCTCACGTGTACCATACCCATACATACATATCGCAAGAGATGAGATCTCGATGCATCACACCCTTTCATGCAGGTCGCCAATTCGACATTCCTCTTATCAGTGACCTGTCAGATCTCCAATCGGGATTTTGCGATGGCGCAGCCTAAGATTCTTTTGCGCTTCCAGAAGACGATCACATGGCTCTTTCGAGAGGGATTTGTTCGTCGACGCCGTGCGGGTTTATAGAGTGGGCTGGGAGTCGTGCGAGTGTCCTTTTTAAGATGTCGCTTGGCTGAGATTTGATATCGACACTACAAGATTTGGTAGAGGCAGTTCTCGTCAAGCTTTGTGTGCATAAGGGTCCCCGTTCAGCCGAAGATGTGCTAGTTGGGTTTGAAGAAACTCTATGTTTTTGGACAGAAAGTCTACTTGATACTTCTCAGAGACTTGGGCTTGAGAATTATGTAGGCACCCGAGGTTGGCGACACAAAATGCGGTACTACACATGGGGGACAAAATTTGGCTAATGTGAACGGAGTAACCCTAGCTATACGAGACTTTGTGTGTATAGGGCAAGAGTATAATGATTGCTGAGGAATTGATCGATATAAATGGTATAACGCAAGATGCTGTTGAATAGGGGAGGCTCTCTTTGAGACTCTGAGCATGCAACGTACTGCTTAAGTCCAAGTAGAGTTTCTTTTGCTAAAGTGATGAGCGAAAATTCATCATCTAAATGGCCAACCATTCGATATTCAATCTCATGATGGATATCGAGAAATCTGGAAGTAACCTAAGGCGTTCACATCTTCCGGGCCATAACGCGTGCACGTGATCATTGCCTACCTTATTTGCAATACATTTCCAATATCCTGTTGACAGTACGGATAACCGTCATCGTTGTCTTCGATAATAAGAAGCAAGATCGTTAATATCCAAATTCGACGAAAACGAGTTTTATCACATGGCTTCTGTCATGTCACGGATTTTCGTGATTCCGTCGCGACTGCCTGATTGAACCCTCCACTCGATTCGACGCGTCTACAATGAGATTGCGACAATAATCTCCATCTTTGCTCTCTCACCTCTCGATGTCAATAAGTTCATGAATTGATCACGATCAAACGTCAATATGGCTAGTCAAAGGGAGCCGGATGATGAGGCCATCCAAGACGATGAGCTTCAGTACGGTCATGGCCCAATGACCATGGAAGAGCTTGATGACAAGTAAGCATCTCTCACATACAAAGAAGGATAAAACTGAACTCTGTAAGGTATGGTGGTGACGAAGATACTCCACGGCCTCGGAATCATTCCAAAACACCTCCATTCTCAGAGCTGCTAGTATCTCTCTTCAATCCTCTCAATGACAACAAGAAGCGACCTACTGGCCCCAAAGTTGTTGCAAAGAAAGGCCCCGGATCAAAGACCGTATCGCCGCATGAGCAGCGGCGCAACATTATCCAACAGTTCATCTTACGATGGCGCAGTCAGGTTGGCAATGACTTTTACCCCGCTCTTAGACTCATCTTGCCTGAGAAGGATCGAGACAGACCAATGTACGGTCTCAAAGAGAAAGCGATTGGCAAGTTGATCGTCAAGATGCTCAAGATCAATGCCAATGGCGATGATGCTCAAAGTCTGCTCAATTGGAAGCTACCTGGTCAGACCACTGCAAGTCGTATGGCAGGTGATTTTGCTGGAAGATGTTTCGAGGTTCTATCCAAACGAGCAATGCGACAAGATTTTGGGGACATGCGAATTGCTGAGGTGAACGAGCTTCTCGACAGACTTTCAGCTGTCTCGAAGGAGGAAGACCAATTGCCTATCTTCTCGCAATTCTATAACAGAATGAATGCAGACGAACTTCTTTGGCTGATTCGCATCATCCTTCGGCAAATGAAGGTGGGCGCATCTGAAAAGACCATATTAGAGGTAAGTGCCCTCCACAACACAAAATTACCTGCTGACCATTTTCGAGATGTGGCATCCCGATGGGGAAATTCTCTTCAACGTCTCTTCAAGCCTGAGGCGAGTATGCTGGGACCTCTGGGATCCATCAATTCGGCTTGATGATGATCGGAGGGGCATTGAGTTGATGTCATGTTTTCAGCCTCAACTAGCACAGTTCTCACAACATTCAATCCAGAAGATGATCGAAAGAATGGGTTGCACCTCTGACAATCCGGAATTCTGGATCGAAGAGAAATTAGATGGCGAGCGCATGCAGCTACACATGAAACCAGACCCCAATGTCAAGGGAGGACGAAAGTTTGCTTTTTGGTCTCGAAAGGGTAAAGACTATACGTATCTGTACGGAAGTAGTCTCGAAGACCAAAATTCGTCCCTAACAAGGTTTCTCAAAGATGCCTTTGATCCGGGTGTTGAGAGTATAATTCTAGACGGCGAGATGATCACCTGGGACCCAGTGACAAGATCCATGGTTGGCTTCGGAACGCTCAAAACCGCAGCTATATCTGAGCAGCGGAATCCTTACGGAGAAACAGGACATCGACCTTTGTTTCGCATCTTTGACTGCCTTTACATCAACGACAAAGACATTACAGGCTTCATGTTACAAGATAGGCGCGAGGCTCTAGAACGTGTTGTCAAGAACGTTGATATGCGCCTAGAGATTCACAAGTACCAAGTGGCAGCGACTGCAGCAGAAGTCGAGACTGAACTTCGCAAGGTTATTGAGGAGGCATCTGAAGGACTTGTGTTGAAGAACCCACGATCTGTGTACCGCCTAAACAGCCGTAATGACGACTGGATGAAGGTCAAGCCTGAATATATGACTGAATTCGGAGAGTCCCTGGATTGTGTTGTGATTGGAGGATACTATGGTTCCGGGCATAGAGGTGGGATGCTGTCCTCGTTTTTGTGCGGCCTCCGCGTGGACGATAATGCCATCAAGGCAGGTGAGTATGCGCGAACCACTTACATGAATCATTCTGACTTTCTAATCTAGGTGCTGATCCAATGAAGTGCTTATCTTTCTTCAAAGTTGGTGGCGGTTTCCGAGCTGAGGACTACGCCAAAGTCCATCACAAGACTGAGGGCAAATGGCGTAAATGGGACAGGAACAACCCTCCGCGAGATCTCATTGTCCTTGGAGGCAACGATAATCAGCAATTCGAGCGACCTGATGAGTGGATCAAGCCATGTGACTCTGTTGTTCTGGAAGTCAAGGCAGCATCTGTTGCGGCGTCGGATCATTATGGATACCAATACAGTTTGCGATTCCCTCGATTCAAGAAGCTAAGGGATGATAAGAGCTGGAAAGAAGCGCTTTCGACTTACGAATTTGTGGAGCTGAAGAGCCGTGTTGAGGAAGAATCTAAGAACAAGGCACTAAAGATCGATACCAGTAGGAGAGCCTCGAAACGTTTGAAGAAGGAAGTGTTGATCGCTGGCAATAATACAAAAATAAGGACGCCTTACGCAGGACCTCAAACCAAAGCTTTCGAAGGTTTAAGTTTTTGGGTCATGACTGGCAAGGAAGATCAGCCGAAAAAGACCAAGGCAGAGATGGAGCAGATCATCAAGAGCAATGGCGGGAAAATCGTCCAGAGTTCAACTGCAACGGATAGTGTCATTTGCATCGGCGACAAAAGAGTGGTCAAGGTCGCAAGTCTTATCAAAAGTGGAGAAACGAACATTGTAAAGCCTGCTTGGGTTCTTGATGCCTTGAAGCAAGTTGAGATTGATGGCGCTGAGAGACAACGGTTTCTCATACCTTCGGAGCCGGCGCATATGTACCATATGCTGGAGGAGGTGCGCGAACACATAGAAGGAGCTGTTGATGATTATGGCGACAGCTATGCGAGAGACGTTAACGTCGACGACCTCAGACGCCTTATGGAAGACATGATACACCCTAAGGACTCAGAATTCTCAGCAACAGAATTCCTCTCGGAGCTCGAAGAGCGCGGAAAAGGCTTTGGAGAGGTCCCAGGTTCCATGTTCAGGAGATGTGTTGCTCGTTTTGTACCTGCGAACGATGAGACATCTGGCATTGATTTGGAGATTGCCAAGAACCAATTTCTGTTTGCTGGTGGTACCATCGCGGGAGATGATGAGGACGACAGCATTACTCATTACATTGTTACGAGCACGGATTCAAAGCTTGTGAGGGATTTACGAAAAAGTATTTCACGTGGAAGTTTGAGGATACCTAGAATTGTCAGTTTGAGCTGGCTGAGTGATAGTTGGAAGGAGAAAACTGTTCTAGACGAAGAGCAGTACGCCATCGTTGTTTGATTGTTATTCGGTGCAACTTGGCCACAACCGCCGCTCGGACCGTCGCACAATTCAAACCGATTTTGTTAGCAACGAAGGAGATGGTTCCAATCTTGCTCCCGTGGGACGCATGAAATATTGCACGAGTGATATTCCAGCCTTGCGCGTTTACCTCTTAGGGCTAAAAAAAAGGAACAAGCGTTCAGAGACACTGTTTGGTGATCTATCATGACTTGTTGACTCTATGCCGGAATAGCAAACACTAAGCTGGTAGTCATTTCCAGATGAGCAAGTGCCAAATTGTATGTTCATAGCGTAAAATACACCAAGAAGGCCACTTCTGCTTCCTTTCAGTCTACGTTTTCGTGCTTATTTCTACATCATCGTCCTTACCGCCGAAGGGTCTCGAGCCACAATCTCCATTTCCGAAGCATTTTCCACAACGGAAAGCTTCTGGCGCTGTGCGATGTGGGTCATTGTAGCGCTAGTCGTCTTGCTGCTCTGTTGGTTCTGCGTCTGGGTATTTTCACCACCACACTCCATTTCGTTTATCCTCTTCGCTTCAACGATTTTGACAGCAATAGTAACTTTCACATGGGGAAGTTTCTGGCGCCGTGCGATGTGGTTTATTGCGGCGACACTCAGCTTCATGCTCCTCGTCATGGTTGTCTCACCACATTATTCTGTCTCGCTTACCCTCTTTTCGTCGATGATTCTTGCAACAATAGCAACCCTTCTCCAGATTCCCCTTTTCCCAATTCTAACGCCAACAGGTCTTCAGCCATCGCTTCAGCATGTAAGCTCAAAACAACACAGGAAGTGGGTATCAACATTGACTGGTCTATAGCTCCCGGCAGATCTTCTGAGAAATCCGGGACAGTTATTGCCGAGCGAACAAGCGCACATTGATACACAATTCCCAACACTAGCCAGATTCCGATTCAAGGAGTTCTCTGCTGAAAGAGCAATCAACGAATACCACAACAATCAAATTGCTTATGCTCTTGCGTTAGAAAATGTGGATCAGGAGTTATCCAGTGTTGTTTCACAGAAATGCCAAGACGAGTTTAAACAGCTCCACGCTCGTCAGACCATCAAACATTTCCGAAGACATCATATTGGCAACGGAGCAGTCAATATATTGGTGCCCTTGACTCTTGTCGACTGGCTTCAGATCTTTTCGTCTTGGTATACGATATGGGAAGCCCAGGAGCGCAAGAAGCACGAAGGCGCCACTGCTAAGAAGAAGTTCAATGTTAGCTATTACCAGGTTGGCAAAGCTTTCATGCGCTACGTAGTTGGAAGGGATGAACTGCTAGATTCAAAATCTGGAAGTGTTAGTGACAACAATCCAGAACCTGAATCTGCAATCCAATCATCTCCGGGCGGGGGTATACCGGTTGCCTCACCAAGCTCCGCCGCCAATTCAGACACCGCTTCCACCTCCACACCTATTACCACACCAAGCACTTGGATGGACGTTCACGAGACTTTTATGAAAAATGTTTCAACATTCTGCGATCATGCTGGAGTGACTGTTGACCGTTTTGCTATGCCGGCCGAGAACATCAGCCGCCTCAAAGCAGTGGCAGGCGCGGGTAAGCAAGAGGTGCAGCGGCTTTATCAACAAGTAACGGGGTTGGAAACTGAGCTCAAGGGCTGCCAACGTGCTCTCGCAGCGCTTCAGATCCGACATACGATTGAATCACTTGTTCTCGAGCTTGATCCTGAAGCCTTTAAGGTCCGAGGCAATGGACCGAAGTGGCAAGATCTATGGAAACAACTGTGGCCCGATGCCAAGCCCAACGAGATTAACCCATTCCATGCCCTTAGAACTGAACACAAAGGAAGATACGACCCCGATGCTTTTGACAGAAAAGGCCTCAACTTATTCAAAGATATGAGTATCTGGATTCACAAATACAGCCAGCAGGGCCATGAGACCGGCTACAAAGACTTTGATCCTGTGACAGCGGATATTGCAAAGCTTATGGAGCCAAAAAATGTCGACGAAAATGGGAAGGTGGATTGGAAAAAAGAGGTCGAGAGATATCTAACTAGAGCACCTGTTGAGGAGCTGGCAGCAGCAGGTCCGAAACCCTATGTCGAGTCTGCGAAGAAGACGCAGAAGGCGGATCGGAAGGCTGCAAAGGCTTCAATGGCTGGATCTCCTCCGCCTTCCGAAGATGACCTTTGGAACGCTGCTGACTTATTTCCAGATGCTGAGGGCTCAAGTGGTTCCGAGGAGCCATCTACAAACGAAGAGCCAGCCCACACGGATGAGGCTCTAGCTATTGAAGTGCACGTGGAAGAGCCTACCGTGGTTGGCGAGTCATCATATGTCTCTCTTCCTGCAGAGACTGGCGAGCCAAGTGCAGAAGGCTCAAGTTGATTAGAGAGATGCACACTAAAGCTTGCTGTCTGATTGATGATATGTTGCTTGTCTAGATTCCAAATGCTACTAGATCTCATAGAAGGGAAGAGTGGGTCACTCGTGACTTAAAGAATGCCTTGCTCTATAGAACCTTTGTTGATTGCGAGGGCAAAATATCTAAATCCTTTCTTACAAGGGCATACTCACAAGCTGCTTCCATCCTCTCGCTTTTCCCTTCCCACTACAGGATACTTCCTAATGGTTTCCTTCCAATCCACCTCCCCACTATCCTCGTCCACAACCAGTGATTTCAGAAGTATCTTCGCAATTGCGTTGGTTGCCGGATCAAATTGTGCGTAATCTTGATCCCTCTTGTTATACCCATGGATCTCTGCACTCATATCGCTAAAAAGCTCCTCTCCCTTCTTTTTCAGATTCTGCTTCTCGTGCTGCCCTTTCGCATCTTGTCTCGACTTATAGAACAAACTCTTTTCATCCGTCTCGGCAGCATCCCAGATATCTCCCCAAAGCTTTCCCCATCGTTGAGTTACGCGACCTGCTCCGTCATCCGCAGGGACATAGCCTGCAGCAACTTTCTTTGGAATCTTCTTTGGGACTCCGTAGCTATAATGTGCAGTTTTTGGTAACTCAAACGTAAGCTTGTCGATAGCTCGACGGATCTGCAGCGCGGCGATGGCTCTTTTCGAACTTTGTACTTGTCCTCGCAGTTCCTGGTTTTCTTTCACGAGGGATATATCTGGTCTCCGTTTCGCGGCTGAGTTGTAGAGGTCCGTCAGAGTGTCCCATGCTGGGCTGAGGTGGTCGATTGCGTGAACGCTAACGGTGTCACAGAAGAGGTTCACGTTAAGGGCAAAGGTTTGGTATTCTGAGATCCAATCAATACGGACAGGTGTGTTCGTGGTGGTCGGTGGTATTGTTCCTAGTTCAACATCGCCATCCATTGATACAGCGAGACGATTGGTGTTAGTTGTCGATGCACCAGCGCTCGCTTTTCGATTCGCCACTGCCATGGCTTTCTCACATCTCTTAATCCTAAAATCAGCAATTGCCCATTCCAGACTTTCGAAAAGGGAGATCCTTATCCAAAGACCGGTAGCGCCTTCACTGGCGCGGTTTCGTCGTTTGGCGTCATGACTCTGTTTCTGTAAGAGGCAGCTTAAACCTTTCTCGTTCTTATCCAGCAGGACTCGTTGGAGCTGTATACTGATTCTCCAGAGCTCACGAGCGTAAGTCACTGGATTAGCATCGTATTGTTCTTTTGCCTTGTCCAGGGACAGGTCTGAAGAGCGGAATAGTGCCAACGTCGAGAAGGCCGGTTCATCTCGTCTCTTCTCCTCGATGGGCAATAGATTCTTGGATTCATCGAACTGCATCAGTGTCAGCAAGGACCGAGAGTAAGGGAAGTGCGGATACTGACGTCCAGTCGTGGTTTTGGCAGACCGTAGAATTTGCGGAAGGGGATTATGATGAATATGATAGCGGAAAGTAGCATGACTAGCAATGCGACGAAACAACCCACTGCAATGTCGACCAGCAACATTGGAATTCTGCTTGAAGTATACTCTTGCATAGTAGAGGTTGGTGGCTTTTGAAAGATGGAAGAGAAGTAGAGAAGGGGATGAGAGATTTGATAGATGCAATGAGCTGAATGATGCCACTTTTCTCGTGCGGGGTCTAGAATATATAGATCTGACACAAGCGTACTTTTGAGTCAACTTTGTGCCATCCGTTCACGAAGATAACTCCCATGACCTTGTCGACGGGCTTGTGGACAAAAAACTTGATCTATATCAGGATATATCTGAGACGCTTTGTCAACAAAAAAGGGTAAAGAAGATCACTGACACTTGTCAGAGAGTAGAACAGACTCGACGTTACAATGGCAAAGTGGCTGAGAAGGAACTACGACAAAGGCTCCGGTGTCCAAACATGCAGTTTCTGATACTTCGAACAAGAACCCAACTTCGAGCTGCGAGACACCGCCAAGAAAGTGAATGATAAACAGGCATCATGAAGTATTCATTATCCCCCAAACGCCATCGCTACCCAATGCAAGCATCACCCATCTTACAACGGCGGCAGATTCTCTCTACAAATTGGACACTGCAACCGAAACCTCATCCAGCCCTCCAAACACGCACTATGAAAGACATGTCTACAAGGCGTAACCATATATTGTCTCCGAGCCAGCATACCGGCCACACCCCCCGCCGCTCCACTACCAGTCGCATCCTCGCCTGCTGCGACAACTGGAACTTCGAGAACTTGCATGCAGATAGCACAATCGACAGATCTTACGCTGCCGTCTTTCTTCTTCCTGCTTCCTTGCTCGTCGCCTGTGTTAATTCTGTCTAGTGTTGGAGAAGAGGGGATCTGAACAAGTCCGATCGGGAGACCTCCTGCTTCGACGTTGTCTTCTCGGAGGATTGGGTGGTAATCCCATCCTTCTTCCGTCCAGCCCTTTGGTAGACCCCACCTAGGACCGAGCACTTCTTGTGCAACCAATATCCAGATTTGGATCCATACCCAACCTGCTAACACAGAGAATGCTTTCCAGTCTGTGTTCGAAAACATAACGTTATCTTCCCTGAGGTAAAAGTACGCAAAAGGCAATAAGCGTAAGACGGATTGTCCAATTATGAACTTCCAGAGCAGAGCTTTGCGGCAATTACGCATGATGTTCCGTCTGATTTGCGGTATCCAGAAAGAAAGATAGACGAAACTGAGGATATGTATGTACACATTGCGGATACCGACGGGCCAGGACATGGCGGAGAGTGAAGTGAAGAGGATAACGGTCAAGGTGAGTACGAACTTCATGTAGACGGCACCGAAACTATTATTGCGTGGAGGTACTTGCATTCCTGCTGGAGCGTTGGTTGTTGGAAGTGTAGGAGCTGGGGCGGCGGCATTCTCTGCGATTTCAGCGTCGATATCCTGATCTGAGGGGATGATTATAGGCGCTAGATTCAAGTTGGCTTGTACTGGAGCCTGTACTGGAGGCACATCTGCACCTGCTGCTGTGATGATTGGAACAGGAGCTGGAGTCGGGTTCGGAGCTACTCTTGCAGCAGCATTATTTGCTTCCGCAGCTTGTCGAACCCGTTGCCGCTCAAGTCTTTCCGGCTCTTGAACATTGTATACCACTGATATGAACCTTACTCCGAGAGCTACTGACATCAAGGCAGCGAACGATGTTAAAATAGCAGATGGGAAGAAGGTCGTAACTGTCGCACTTAGAAGCGACATGCTAGAGAATAGGAGTGCATCTGCCATAAGCATCATGCCTATTGTGTATAAGCTGACTCGTCCGACGGTAGAAGGTGTCGAAGCTTCCTTCGACTGGATCTTCATGAGCAGTATGTGCCCAAATATCACAAGAGCAAAGATATGCAGCCAGTACTGGATATCATGAAGCCATACTTCCTGCTTCTTACCAGTAAGATGCTTTCCAGCAGTCTGGGGGAACGACGGCGGCCCTTTCGATTCCAAAACGAATCCACAGTCAGGTGAAAATATAACTGCTGATACCTGCATGTCAGGAATGTGTGGAATAGGGGCGCCATTTGGGAAGCGAAGCTCCTGCTCCATGTCGTGTACCACAGTGGTCATCGTGAGACCCCCAGCATCAATAGCATGGTCTGAGTCCACAGGATATACTTGGGCATATAGCACAAACTCGCAATGAGGAGCTGGCATAGTTGCATCCCCTTGATTGTTTGGCGTCGCAGTCCACGGATTGCCATTATCTCCCCAGGTTATTCTCTCCATACCCTCGACGACATCCTCCAAAGTCTTGTTTAAAACCTTCTGACTCGTTATATAATGATCCAAATCTGGAGTTAAATGCGGGAGTCCGAAGATACCAGCAAACTTCTCGCTCGTAGTAGTCATAATCATAACACCATTCCTCGGCCAATGCACGCCATGGACTTTCATATCCCACCCATCACCGCTACTCGTCTCATCCTGCACAATGAGAGAAGCTTCTACCTCTCTCGCATAATCCGTATACCAACTCGATGGTCTCTTCTCTGCACTCCCAACGTCCTTGTCCATAACATCAAAGGACATACCCTCGACATTTCTCTCATCAATCCTAATCTGCAACCTCCCCTCATTCCCCGTAATATTCCTCGTCCAATACTCCTCATCCCTAAAGGCCCAATCAATCCCCGGCGCGATCTCCGTAAGATTCAGATTCCTCTGCCTCTGCTCCCCATTCAAATCATCTGTATACCGCACCCACTTCCCCACCACCACGCCCGTTACGTTCTCGAACACTTCGCCCGTCAATCCATTGCCCGTCCCATCTCCCTCTCCTCTCGCCTCAACGCTGAACTCTCTACTGCGCTTCTGGAACGCAGAAAGTCTGTCCCAGGCATAATCATCCTCCTCTCTAAACCCTGTGAGGTTCAGGTACCGACTTGCTTCACCTCGCGGAGTCGTCGGTCCTTTTGGAGAGAAGTCTTGCCACCGAGAGGAGTTTAAGATGTCGAGGGAATGACGGGCGCGAGCGGCACGTTCGGCGGCGTAGTCGTGAGGAGAGGGGAAGCCGGGTGGGACATTCTGGTCGGGAGAGGTGTAGAGGAAGAAGAGGAGGATGATGATTAGAAGGACGCGGGCGTATTCCTGAGGCGGGGGTTGATTGGGCGGCATGATGAAGTTGAGCAGATGAAGCTGTAGGATAGGTGCTTCATCTTAGGTATGATGATAATTCCATGGAGAGATGCAGGTGTAAAATGCTGGAGAGGTTGGATGATGCAGAAGGCTGCTCGCGTGATTGGGGTTGATGTTGATGAGGCGAGGCTCTGGAGAAGCCGTGCATCACCGATCAGCCTTCCTGTTGATTTGAAGTAAACACCGAACACAAAGCTCTGATTCACAACTGATTCCTAGTATTTGAATCTGCGATACTGTTTACCGACTTGAAGTCATACATCATGGCATCGAATAACGAAGCGTCAAGTTCTCCGACCAACGAGACCGACAATCGTACATCTACCAACTCTGTTGGTTCCCCTTTTTTCCTCAACTTGCCATCATGCGACTAATACGTTGAACATTAGCTGAGCGCGGAGTCATCTGCCCCTGCAGAACTATCTGCTGTCGTTGATGAGCTGCTGAACACATTATCAAATAAGTTTGCGGGCGTGTCGAGCGAGATATTTGCGAAGAGTGCGCCCTGAATTCACAATCTACTGGAGGAACCTATACTGATGGAATGCATTTTAGTGGACGAAATGTCGAGACGGCTAGATAATTTGGAGACCCAACTGCAGAGTGGTGGGCAGAACGATGGGAGGAGTAGCCCGACAAAGCCACAATGATCAGGGACGTGTGGGAACATTAGAGGCGCTCAGGAGTACACATGGATTTCAGACAATGGGAGCTTGATAATTATTGGGCGGCGCTTTGAGGACATTCGGGACATTATGGCATACCGTTCACCGTAGACTTGGACATGGGGATAGTAGTACTTTTGCAAAAATCCTCAATTCAAAACGCCTCCCCCGAGATCAATTTTGCTTGCGAAATCCCACCCAAGAGTACCCACACGGATTCTGTTATTTACAATTCAGACTTACCACCAGTAACCTTGTCGACAAATCTTCTCAAGATGTTGGTCTTGCTGGTGAACTCATCAAGCTTAGCTGGTGCCAGACCTCCCTTCTTCAAGATGTTGTCCAAGCGAGCCAACTCCTTAGCAGCATACCCGTCACTCTTAGACATCTTGTCAAAGACCTTAACATAGTACTCGGCGTACTTGTACTGGGCTTGCTCCTTGAAATCAGCAGCAGCCTTGGTAGCTTCAGCAGCAACCTCAGAAATGCTAGATCCACCAGTAAACTTGGAAACGAGAGCATCAAGAGCCTCGATCGTGCCGGCAGTAGCATCAAGTCCACCACCGATAACTCTGTGTGTGCCAGCTTTTTCGTTCAAGTATGTAACGAAATCGCCCTCAGTACGTCCACCCTCGTATGCGACTGGCTCTGTGGCGCCCTTGGGGAAGAATTTAATGGTTGGGTACGAGGAAACGCCCTGGTCTTTAGCAGTGGCCTTCGAGTTCTCGGCTTCGGCATCAACTTTGGCTACAAGAACATTGGGCTCGTTGACGAAATCGGCAGCAACCTTCTCCCAGATTGGAGCAAGGGATTTGCAGTCTGCGGGTAATTAGTAACAATCTTCACCAAGACCAAGTATATACTTACGTCCGCACCATGGAGCAGTGAAAGCAACCAGAACGTCCTTGTCTCCGCCAATTTGCTCCTTGAAAGTCTTGTCGCTCAACATCTCAACCGAGCTTGGGGCAGCCTTCTTGGTCCTGGGCTTCACACCAGTCTTCTTAGAGATGAACTCGGTCAAGCTCTCCAAATCTCTGCCACCACTGTAATCCTCTGGCTTGTCGCTCTTGCCATCGAAATATTTGATCGTTGGGAAACCTTGGATGCCGAATCTCTTGCCCAGAGACTTCTCAGCATCAGCATTGACCTTTGCAATGCTAATCTTGTCCTTGGCAAAGGCGAAGTTTTGTGCCAACTCTTCGTAGACGGGAGCGAGGTTTTTGCAGTGACCACACCATGGTGCAAAGAATTCGACAAGAGCCGGCTTTCCACTGATGGCAATCTTATCGAAGTTATCTGGGATGAGGTCGAGGACGGCAGAGTTATCGTATGTTGGTGGAGGGCCACCAGGTCCTTTTGCTAGCGATAAGGTTGCGAGGCCGGTAAAAGCCAGCAGGCTCTTGAGAAGAACCATTGTGAGGTCGAATTTAGAGTTTATTGCGGAATACTATTTTGGTATCGAAGTGTGTAATTCTCTGGGGCGGTGGGAGGTGGTTTTATGTTGCAATGGTTATGGATTTCTAATCCTGGGTTATGGACACTTTGCATCTGCGAGCTTCAATGGTGGCGTAGCCAGGGAGCTTAAAGTCTTAGCGCCAACTCTCCTTAGACGGGGATGTCACACGTGATCACTATACTAAATCAGGCTATGCAGGTACAAGATACGATAGTACCCGAGTCTTGCGATTGTAGGATGATTTAAATACAAGAAGATCCTCGATGAGGGTTCGGTTTGCTGAAAGTAAATGCAACCCAACTCCATAATATTCATTCCACTTCGGCTCCCACTCAATCACTCCTGTCGACAATGACATCAACCCAGCACGGTCACAAAGGCTTATCCAGCCGTTGGGGGAGGAAATGCTATGGCAAAGAAATTGAATCCCGGGTTATCATGGCCACCATCCGCTGCTAAGTAAGCAGCATTCGTACCATATACGCCTTGATCGTTGGTTGGTTGTACACCCAACTCGGCCCAGACAAAGAGGCCATGGGAAAGCTTATTGCCGAGCATGATGTAGTTTGGAAATGGATCATAAGCTGCAGTGGCAGAGTATCCGGTGAATCCATCTGCGTCGTTTGTGGTATGCGGAATCTTGTTCGTATTATAAGGAGCGGTAGCTTCAACGGCATTGATCAATGCAGTGTCGAAGAAGAGTTGCGAAAGATGGGAGATATGACCTCCACTAAAAGTACCATTTGGCAAGATGGTGGCTCCAGTATGGGTCAGAATGTGCTCATGAGTTGCCCGGCCGGAGTAGTGTCCAGGAAATATGGTATCAAACTGGACCACACCATCTGAATCGGTCTGCTGAACTCCTCGCAGGAAAGTGGTTTGCAGACCACCTTCACCTGCAGCACTTACACCTGAGTAGGCCCCTGTGGCGTTGCAAGACCAAATATCGACAACAAGTGGTTGCAGAGGCTTGCACGTGGTAACATCGATGAATTGCAACTCCAAATGCATTGGAACTCCTACTTGGCCTTCAACAACATTGCTACGAATGTGTTCTCCCAGGACGTAGTACGGTCCATTGGCATTGTCTGGGGCCAGAATGCAACTTAAGTTGGTGCCGAACACTGTTGCTTCAGGTGTTGTGGAGTTGAGACGAGAGCCAGTGGTCTTGTCGTGGCTTTTGGTCTCCCACTGCTTGAACTGAGCCATATTACGACGGGTGATGAAAGGTGCTAGGCACGGTTAGAGGAAAATATTACACACGACACACAGGCAGAGACTCACTGTCTGTAAGACCTCGTTCTTCTCGGAGTTGTTGAACAATAGCCGCTCGACGCTGCAAAGCACGTTCTTGTCTGGCTTGCGACTCCTCGGAGTTGGAACATTTGCTCCATGATTCTTGTTGTTTTGCGGCCTCGATACCACGCTCTCTCATTTCCTTCAGTATCTCGATTTTGTCATGATGCTCTCCAGGGTGCGCTGTCGAGAACGACGAAAGCAAGGAAACACAGATCGCCGCAACGGCAAGAAGTCTAGAGACTGAAGCCATCGTGAGATACCGAGAATATGGAGTAAGTTACACCGCTTGAGGGTAACGTTTTGGGAGCTTGTCTCTCAAATACATCATAGGACGCGAATATAGTTCCTCGTCTTACAGCTGCCGGCATATTCAAGTCTCCTGACGCCAAGAGAGAAATTTCTATTAGAACTTGGAATGTTACAATCCCAAACAGGCTATTCTGTCCTGAAGGAACATTGTGATGGGCGGGGATTCCCCATACATTACCCCGGATTTTCACTGCGCGTTTATTAAAAGTTCTATAGTTCTTGGCGCTCGGGACTTGGCTTTGCGGCTGGGGGGATTGCCGGTCAGGCTGTTCGAATCCTCGACTATAATACTTCGCTTACAGTGGTAACGAGTTTTTTTCTCCTACCATTCAGAAGTCGTGAAGTGAAAACGTCTTGGAAAATAGAGTAGTTGAGTAATATCGTGAGGTCGAAATGTTGGATGTTGGAAATTTTGTGACTAATCGGGGGTCCGGGTAGTTATGATCTCGTCTTGTTAAGAAGTATTGTATTTTTATTTGTCTTTTAATATACGTCTTTGGTATTATATTTCCGTTTCTTTATATTGCCCACATGGCATTGAGGAGGAAGGAACAGTCCTTTTATCTCGGTTGTCATGGTTGAAAGTTATTTGCGAGTCACGATCTTGATCATTGAGATGAGATTTACGAGGTCCTGTCTTGTCTTCTTTCCGGAGATTTAAATTGTGGCTTTTCAGTGAAAAGTCTGTTTAATGAAGATCAAGGATATGGTCAGCTGCGAATGTTCTGGATGGACACGAGCCTTCTCCGTATGCAATCTGAATAGTTGCCAAGAGGGTTCCCAACATGATGCCGCCATTTCCGTTCATCTGTTGCAAGAGGGCATCGTTACTTTTCGCTCGTCCCAATATTGTTTTACAAGGATCAATCCAGGGAATAACAAAAATCAGAAACAAAACAATATAACGGGCTAATATCCAGAATCCTTTGGCCATAAGCTTATTGGGACGAACGCATCTGACCAGGCTTCTGTCGCACACCCCGCTTGTGATCTTTCTTTGCCGCAGCCATTGAGATGTCGCTACTCGAGCATAACGCCTTACAGATGCCTGAAGATCTCATTCAGCTCATTAATACCACTTTCAGTCATGCGTCAAGACGTAGCTTGGGACGCCACTGATGATGGGTACTGGGTTTTTGCAACTGAGACCCATGATCAAGAATCACATCGCTAGCGGTCGAGGTAGTTGCTCGACCTCGAAAACTTCACTCACGGCAGACTTCTCACACGGCCCTGGAAGCCGGGGCAAATTTCGTCCTAGACCGCGCATACTATCCGTACTATCCGATATGGCTTCTATAAAATGAGAGCTCGTTTAAAGACAATGGTCGTGGTGTACTTGACCCATCCCCTTTGTCCAGAAGTGGGTATTCTCAGTCTCTCGTCGTACGATTGTTCGTTATGGCGCCAAGTATGCCGTCTCTCATGAGAGTACTGTGCGCCCTTGGCTCAGTCTTACTTCTGTTCGCTACACTCGTTTCAGCAGATGCAGTTTTGGACTTGCAAACAAAAGGGAAGCCTGCTTTGCTAGCACAGTTGGCAAAGTCGACGACATGTACAAAAGATAAGATCATGGTACGAAAAGAATGGTAAGGAGAGGATCCAGAATCACATGAACTCCTGCTAACATCTTTTAGGGGCGACATGTCCAAGCCTGATCGAAAGGCTTACATCAAGTCGGTATTGTGCTTGATGAACGCCCCATCCAAGCTACCCGCTGGGAAGTTCCCTGGAGCAAAGAGTCGCTATGAAGATTTCCTAGTGACACACATGCAACAAACGCTTTCAATCCATAGCACCGTATGTTACCGCTCAGAGATTCCAGGATCGTTGTTGATATTTGTTTAGGGAAACTTTTTGTCATGGCACCGCTATTTCACATGGTCTTACGAGCAAGCTCTTCGCAACGAATGCGGTTATAACGGAACTCAACCAGTATGTGACATGACCATCATTGATATTATACTATCTGACAATCGTGTAGTACTGGGATTGGGGCAGATGGGCAGCTGATCCAGAGTCTTCGCCCATCTTTGACGGCTCAGATACTAGTATGAGTGGAAATGGAAAGAAGATCACCCACGCTGCTACGTTTATCTCTCCAGCTCAGAATGGAGGAGGCTGCGTCGAAACAGGTCCTTTCGCCAAGTATGTCTTTCTTTCTTCCTTCAGCCTTACTTCAAGTTTACTGACTTCTCCTAGTATGACAGTACGACTAGGGTAATGAACTCCTCATTCCGTCACCTTACCCATTTCTTCCATGTGCGACCTAACCAACCCAGTTCACTAACACACAACCAGCCCCGTATCCCCCATGGCCGACCCAGCACCACCCAAGAATCCCCAAGCCGACGGCTTCGGTCTCAACGCTCGCTGCCTCCGTCGCGATCTCGGTCCCTACCTAACTAAAAACTATGCTACAACAGCCATCATCGCCTCCCTAATAACAAGCTACAAAAACGTCGGAGACTTCCAGACCGTTATGCAAGGCGGGAGTGGTGTCCACAGCGCGGCACATTTTACCATCGGTTCTGACCCCGGCGGAGACTTCTACACTTCTCCTGGCGACCCGGCGTTTTATCTGTTGCATGCCCAGATTGATCGCGTGTGGACGATTTGGCAGATGCAGGATCTTCCTAATAGGATGCAAGTCATGTCTGGTGGGACGCAGATGTAGGTCTCGACCCTTTCTGTCTCATGAGTTGGGCTTTTATGTCCCCTGGAACCTATAGAAAGATTCGCTGACCACAACAGGTATGGCGGAGGAGCGACACAGAAGTTGACCGACAGTTGTGACATTTCGAATGTGGCGAGTAAGGTTTGGCAGTTGAAGGATCTGATGAGTACTGTTGATGGGCCGTTTTGCTATGTATATGATTCGCTATAAAGGCGGAAGATTGATACTTTGATTGGGAGAGAGGGTGTTGGGGGTGAGTTTATCTTCTTACATATGTGCTTGATCAAATATGAGAGTTGAGAATTTTGTTGAATAATATAAATGCCTGGCTGTCCGCTCGTTTCTCTTTGTTTCAATTGCAGTGTCTCTTCAAGTCTGTTACTCACAAGGCCTAACACTTCGCTCCACTGAACAAAACTCGACAAGGTTCAGTGCGGTCGACAATAGAATTGTAGTGCTAAAGTTCTCTGACCCTCCAACTCCACTCCTCTCCACCAACTCGCTCCCTTACAACCACCATCAAAACCACCCAAACCTCTCCCCAAAATCTAAGCTGTCCCATTCCCAAACGCAGCCTCAGCACTAATCTCAAAAATATAATCCCCCACCCTCTCCGGAAACACGCTGCCCACCCTCCTCTTCAACTCCTCCTTCCCCCTCCCCACCGCCACCGTATCCAAAACCTCCACCTCCCACCCCCTCAAATACTCCCTCGTCCTCGCCAAATTCTCCACCCCAAACCCATCCCACTCCTGCCTATGCGCCGGAATCACAATTTCTGGCTCCAACCCCTCAATCTTGACGAGAGCTTTCAACCACTCCGCCCGCAACGCCGGCGTGCTCGTCTCTTGCAGGTACTGGAAACAAGACCCGTACACAGCATCGCCCGCAACTACCATGTTCAGACTCGGGACGTGGAGCACGGTGCTATTGTACGTATCCGTCTGTCCGACCTCGACGGCCTGCATCGGGAACCCGTCGAGATCAAAGAGTCCGTTTTCCGGCAGCGCAGTCCAGGTCTGTGTTTGCGGGGCGATTTGGCCGGGGAAGAGAGGGCCCCAGAAAGTGTCGAATTGGGAGGGTTCGAGTTGTTCGAGGGCGTGGGCAATGGTGCCGGCGGTGGCGATTAGGGTTGCGGATGGGAAGTGGGAGAGAATGACGGGGGCGCCGAAGAAGTGGTCGCCGTGGCCGTGGGTGATGTAGATGTATTTTAGGGTGAGGTTGTTGGGGGATAGTTGGGAGGTGAGCCAGGAGGAGACGGTGAGGGCTGAGACGTTGGAGAGAGGGGTGTCGATTAGGATTGCTTCGGTGGAGCCGGATATGAGGGTTAGAGTGGTGGGGGAGAAGCTGTAGTTGTTTGGAGGATCATATACTGGGAGAGCTGGTTGGAGGTAGGTTGTCCATTTGAGTGTTGGTTGAGTTTGAGGATCTCGTGGGTCGAGAGGTGAAGAGAGAGCGAGGGGAATGGCGAGGAGAGTGAGAAGGGTTGGAATATGCATATTGAAAAGGCGGTTACAATGAGATCCAATGAAGACTTTTCTGATATTGCTTGAGCTGTTCTCCAAATCTCAACACTCATATCATATTATATACTCTCACTGGAGGATTGCGACGAAACCTGATGCCTACCTACCGTCCGGATCTTGAGCTTTGTCACGATCATACATACCTAGGTACTGTACTCGTGCATGTTCATTAATCTTTCCATCGGCCGCAAAACGTTAACCAGACAGCCACGAAAAGATTGCCTTGACATCGAATGCAGGTTGCGAGTACAAGTCCATGCTGGGGTCACTTACTGAGGGCTGACTGCTTACAAAGTTGAATTTAAATGTTGAGTGATCAACACGATATTCAAGCGAGCTGGGTAAACTCCGAAAGCCCAGCTTTCTTTTCACTAGTTAGCGCTGCACAGAAAAGGCAACATCTATGGTTGAAAGTGTGAACCGTCCGCGAGGCGATTAGTCATGATTAACTCGTGGCGAACGCGAGCTAGTGGTTGGACTACAACCAAAGACGGGAGGCAGACGAGAAAGTTGTCTTGGCTGACACGTTCGGTCATAAGACAAGAACACAGATGAAGTGGAGTAGCAGTTCGGTTAGCTCGATACGCTCGATTATGCTTTTGATTGGTCCCAAGATCTTCTGCTTACTGCCACGCACATGACTCTACTCTGTGCTATTAGTTAGGATATTCCGATACCCATTTGACGATCTGTGCAACCTCATTATCAATCACTTGCTGCACGCCGGCATTGACTTGACCATTTTTCAGTCTTAAATCCGAGCAATGGAAACCACCTGGAATGATTTGAAGAGGGTGTTGAGTAGTAGAGGCGAGAGGTCCACCAGGTCGGAAGTCTGAAGAAACACCAGAAGTTCTCCAGGGATCGAATTGCCCGTTCGTCCATATCAGACGGGTAGTGTCCTCTAATCTCCATCCCTGGGTGTGCTTGTTGACTTGATGCACGTTATTGTTGGGGGAGATGTTGGAGCCGTATGTGTATCCGTTCTCCGTTGGGAAGAATAGACTGCATTGTCGTTGCCAGTAAGTAGCATCGATGAGACGGGAGACGATGGTCGGTCTGTTTTGAGGAGCACCATCTTGCCAGTAGTCAAATGGCTCATTGCAAAGCATCCAGTTCCACTGCCTGTCAATAGCGTTGCCAACGGTTCTGTTTGTGAACTGCAAATTGTTCTCATCATAAGTGTTCATACACTCTGTGGACAAGAGTTCGGTGTAACCGTATGCTTGGCAGTCTGTAGCATGAAATATGAGCGCTCGAAATGATACGAGGGAATCTAATCCTTACAGCCAGGAATTATGGTAGTGTTGACCCAGTTGGCATATCCAGCGAGGGCCTTCTCAAGGCCAACACCGTTCGCGTCAGGAGTCACAGCAGCACCAGCCACGACGTTCTACGAAGTCAGCGTTCTCGAATTCAAATCAATAATGATCACCTTACTTCGATTGCATCACAGAACTGATAGAAGCCGGAATAATTAGAGTAGAAGCTATTCGACTGCCACAACCATGGACCATTCTCAAGGACACTGAAAATGTTAGCTCAGATCGCATCGAAGACATCCAGATACATACGCCATGAAATCATCATCATGTTCTACAGACTCTAGACCGAACATGGTTTTCAGAGCAGTCTTCTCGTCTGCCGTTCCGTGCATCAAGACACCATCCATGTAGTCGATCACAAGTGAGGCGTCCTTGCTGCAGTTCGCTGGCATGCCTTCTTGGACGGGGTAAAAGTATTGCCACTGCGGTTGTAAGCAAGATTCAAAGAGGATCAAATTCTGGAACTTACATAGTCTGAGATAGCTTCTACTGGAGCACTTGACGCATGGTATGCCCAAAATGTGCCAGATGATGTAGACTCAGTCCATGCAGACAAAGCACCCGAGTAGGAACCTCCCGAAAACACCCAAGGCGCCGAGTCGGCATTACTACTGTGATCTGTGTCGAAGGGCAGGTCCGCTGTCTTCGCAAAGTTTACGAAATCTGCAATTGCATTTTTCAGCGTCAACTGCTGCAGATTCTCGGTGGTGAGGTCGTCATATGGAGAAGATTCGCCCCAATATCGGTCTGCGCCTATCTGTCAGTGCGTGTCTAGCTCTTTGAAAATTTGACTGACGCTCAACCATCACCACTGCACCTTTAATTTCTTGAGCGAACAAACCGGTAATGGTAATGTTCGTGAGGTAACCACCGTATGCCGCAGCGGCGACTTCACCTGGAGTGAAGAACACAACCTAATATTACTCTCAGTAATTAATTTCCAAATTCAAGATCTCAACCTACAGGCGAACCTGGTCCTGCCCAATATTCCGCATTCCACCAGAATTTCTGCTGGAAAGTTCCCTTGCTAGGATCATCGTGGTCGAGAACTTGAGTGAAGAACGCTGAGCCGGTAACATTGGCAGCAGAAGACGTAGAGACTGGAAACTCGTCCGCCTCCTCGAATGGAGGAATCAATCGGCCCAGGTGCACAAATTGGTTCGCGGACACCGCACTGGCGAATGCCAGGACAGTAGAAACAAATGAGGCCTTCATGTTGAGAGATCAATGCTCGAAACTGCAACTGATGCTCTATCTCAAACACTTCGACCAGACAAGCTTCAGCTGAACGAAAAACGATAAAAGGAGAGAGAAGGACGAGGAGCAAGAAGAGAAAGAGGACATGATCCTTATCTACTATCTGTGGTCCCCAGGAAGGGACGTACTCCGTAGATTGACGAGGTAGCACCTACCAGAAGTGGGACAGCTTGCAGATGCGCCAATCCGGGACAATAACAGGAGATCTGCCGCCAGGAGAAGGCGTCCGAGTCCAGACGTTGGGCTTCCCGAAAAGATAGACAACGGGCAAAATGGACCGGAAATGGGATTCTTGGAACAATTTAGAAGGAAATTATAGATGAAGCTGTGCTGAGCCGACGGGAGCCTCAGCGTGGTGATTGGCCGGTACCTGAATTTACCAGGAGTCAGGGACATGATGGACATGCCGTGGACCATGTCCCTCGTCTTTCTCCCAACCAGTGATATCAAATTGAAGATGCGCCAAGCGTCATGTGCATTGCTCTTGTTGGTCAATGTTACATTGCTCGAGGGTAGCTGCATACAGCTTGCATGATTCCTTGATACCTTGCGAGCGACGATTCCGAGAGGAGAAGATTGTAAGGAAGGTGGAAATAACATGTTGTGGGGGAAAAGCCCTCGGCACGCCATTGGCGCTAGCGCAGGGCTTGGCGTTGACTTTATTTCAGGGTAGCTGCCTGAAGAGGTTTAGACCCAAAGGCTGCTAGATTGATAAGAGAAGGAGATGTTCGTGAGTACGAGAGTCCGTTAACCGCTTTCTACTCTTCTAAAATTTTAAAAATAAAATTAGTTCTAGGCAGATTGAACACGAGCTCTTACTTAATCGGTCGCTTTTGGTACACGTTACATACCATTATATTGCCGTTTGAGCCAAGTACAAACGCACCTAAGACTCCGCACTATACCAAATCCGCAAGAGCGGCCAGGGAGAACTTATCACAAATGGGCTGCTGAAGCGGTAACAATTGCTTTTCACTCATCTTTCTGCTAAACATTTGTTTTGACCAGCGCTCTTTCTGTACCTTTCATAGCCCTAGATAAAATGCTTACTTCAATCAAATAGAGCCAGGAAATGATGAATTCCAATGCACAAGCGTGTGCAAAAGTTTTTGTCTTCGTCTCTTGCTTCAAGGCTCCAAGTTACTAAGCAGTTCTTCGCGCTGATTGTGGCATATTCTTCAATCGTCGAGTTTCATGAAAGCAAGAGGAATGGGAATTCCAAACTACCAACACAGTATCACACGATACCTTGTACAAACGAGAGACAGGATGATACTTTCGTCTTCTCGAGGCCACTCGTGGCAGCACCGTGTCGCGGGACATCTCTCAATTTCGAAGACATGAGGCTTACAGGCGGGGTAGTTTCACAATCATACCCAGGCCTACGCTTTTACAAATTTCTCGTTGGGCCAAAATTGCTGGTTGTGAAAGTGTAGGAAGATGTTTGCTTGTTCGATTGAATAAGAGGAAAAGAGCTGGGAGAGAAATACTAGCTGATAATTCGAGGTCATTCCCGTATGCTCATTGTAGAAATAGGTGTTGTTTGTGCTTGGCGAAGATGGTGCACTTTCAGCGCCAGTTGCGCGATTTGCGCATTTTGCGCAGCCTGCGCTATTCGCGCTCTCAGCATCACGATTGCCCTCTATCACGTGGAATAGCTCGAAGAAGTATTCGAGGCAGATTGACAAGGTTCAATTGCGAAGTCCTGACGACGTTTGGAGTCCGAAGTGGAAGAAATGGGCCTATTCGATTTAACTTAAGATTCACGTCGAAATGAAGTGCCCTCGTTCTTGTTTTACTGTAGGACATTATATATCATGAAGCCAATCAAGTCGAGTCTTTAGCCGCTGTTCAAGTGAATTTAAGAGATTGCTAGTCCAAAAGTTGTGAACTTTTCATCTCCTACCAAGCAGTCAGATGGTTATGTAGTTGAAGTCCTTCGTATAGTCTCCCATTTAAAACCATTCCTCTTCCGTCAGCGTGGCTCTAAATCTATTACGTGTTGGCTGTTGTTTTGGTTAGGATACTCCTCTGTACACTTCTCGCGGTGCGTCTCATCAAAACCTCTTTGATACAGACCGCTATCCTGAGTTCCTCGAGCTAGGGTTCGAGTTATTCAAGGATAAAGATCGTTTCGATGGCCATTTCATTGCTGGGGATATTCTTGCGCTAAATGGAGTTGCTGAGTTTGACGGAATGATGGACATGATATCCGCAACGGCATTCTTGCACGTATTCTCCTGAGATGATCAAGTTGCTGCGTGTGTGCGGATGATTCAATTCCTGAACTCGTTTGATTCGAAAGAGGTATCGAGACAAGTCATCTTTCGGAGGCAGACGGCGAGTGTAGCGCCAGGAGTTAGGGTTAGAGAGACTTTGGAGTGGGGCAAGAAAGAGTTGTTTATGCATGATTTGGGGACGTTTATGAAGCTGTGGAAGGAGGTTGGGGACAGAACTAGAACGAAGTGGGAATTCAAGGGGAACTTGAAGGCTTTGCCTTGGAAGAAGGTTAACGGGATTGTGAGCGAGGAGACGGCGAGGTTGATGGAGTGGGAGGTTTGGAGGGTTGGGTAACAGAGGGTTCGGTGAAGTTCAGAGAGTTGGACGTCGAAGCGAGAGATGTGAAAAGGAGTAGATGGCTGGCCACGTGATCGTTCTGCTTCGTGTATTCGATACCAGACTTGCTTTTAAGTCTTTCAACGTTGGGTTTGCAGAATCCAGATTGAATATTCTAAGTTTGCACCATATGACGTGAAAACGGTCATACTTCTCTGCGTGCTGCTAATCCCCGTATGACTGACGGACCCACCTGATCGCAAGGCTGTCTATTTTGGGACGGCTTACGATTCCGGGAGCCGCGTTGACAACATATTTCCATTCAGACATACCGCAAACCTCATCTCCCTCACCTATAAAAACTCACAAATTGTTAGAGACCTCATGAGTCTCACCACATGCATGCTCTCCTCTCTAATACGCCATCGCCTCTCGCCCGCGATCTCGTCGTGGCCCGATGACCGCCGATAGACCAAAACCCCAAGATTTCCGGCTTGGCAACGTTGCACCGTCCAACGTGAACGATACTCAGAATGCGGCTCTGAGAGGCGCGTCCCTGGCTTTTGGCAAGCCGCCTGTGAAACCGACACCGAAGCTAAATGATTATGCGGGCACGAATGGAGCCATGGCTGCCGCGAAAGCGGGAGCTGGGAGGGCAGCAGCTTCGAGGAATGCTTCAAGCTCAAGTTCGAGATGGGAGGAGCAGGGTGTTGATGACAAGTTGGCATATCATAATACGGGATCAAGTGCTGGTGGAAGGTCGTATACAATGGAGCGCCCTTCTATTCAGCAACGGCTGAGCCACTTTGGGGGAGGGGCTGGGTATCTACAACCTCCTGGCGGAACTCCGGATCAGTCAAGGTCGGCTTCGTTCATTGCTGCTACCTTGGCAGCTTCGAGATCTGCTTCAGTCAGTCCAAATCCGACTGGACAATCCCACACCTCGAATGCGGACATGAGAAGGCCTCAGAGCTTCATGGCGAGATCGCCTTCTGTTAGGAGCGTGGCGTCATCGAAGAGCTCAGATCAAGCTTTGGACACAACCTCTATACCTCCTACGACCTCCTTAATTGGAATGTTTGAGCAGAAGGATACTTCCCCTACTAGAGTGAAACGTCCAGCTGCGAAGCGGTCGGCCACATCTGCGAGTGTGAGGAAGTCACTGGTTACAAGCAGTCCAGGCTCTGCAGAACCTAGCAGATCGCATTCACCATCTCCCCTCTCTGCCAGACCCAAAACCTCTGCAGGAGGCCGTCCAAAACTCACATTAGCACAAATTCAAAAGCTTTCCGAGGAATCCGAAGCTAGAAAACCTTCACCTCCAGCTCGAAAACCATCCATACCTGCTTCCAAACCAATACCAATTCCTGCAAAACGAAACCCCAAACTTCCCTCACCAGAGGTAGAAAAGGAAGAAGGCGCCTCATCAGACGACTCGTTCGTCTCAGCATCAGACTACAAGCCTTCCTTCCGCGCAGAACTAGCCCAGCAACGCCGTCTAACCTCTGCCTCAACCCAATCCCTCGACACCCAAGCAACCATCGACTCCATGGCAAACGCCATAGTCGCCTCTTCCCTAGCCTCCTCCCGCGCTGCCTCTCCCTCAAGATCCTCCCTACAATCCTCCTTCTACCCTCCGCCTCCTCCACCTCGCCGCAATGGCCGCCAACACCACCTCTTCCACGGCAAAGACAAATCCCGTACTCCTAGCCCCGCCAAACCAGTCGGTCTCCGCATGACGATGCGGAAATCGAAAAGCAAGGACTCGCTAGATGAAGGGGAGAAGCGTCGCGGGAAGAAGAACCTAGTGAAGAAACATCCTAACAAGCACCACGAAGGCGATCGTAAGCGTTGGCGAGACGCTGTTACGGAGCGGGAACGGAAGCGCTATGAAGCTGTTTGGGCCTCGAATAAGGGGCTGTATTCTGATGGGAGTCCTGGTTCGGAGTACTGTGTTTGCAGTTTGGTGGTGAGGGATATCTTCTCGAGGTCAAGATTGCATGTTGATGTGCTGGAAGAGGTTTATGCGCTGGTTGATAGGAGTTGTAATGGGATGCTAGAACGGGAGGAGTTTGTGGTGGGGTTGTGGTTGATTGATCAGAGGCTGAAGGGGAGGAAGTTGCCGATTAGGGTTAGTGATAGTGTTTGGAAGAGTGTGGGGAGTTTGGGAGGTATCAAAGTCAAGAAGGCTGGTAGATAGAAGTTCAATCGCTGGTCAGAGACTAGACGGACTGGATAACGGTTGAGAGGCTCGCTGATGATTTTGCACAGAGATAATACCCGGTGTGTTAAGAGGCGTCTGGATTCTAGTATAGAGCAAATGGACTTTGACGTTGTCCCATGATCATGTCAAAATTGGCGTGAGGGTCGACTCTAGTGTCCTTGGGTCTGCTGTTCAATGTTTTTCCGCCCAGATGTACCACTGCATTTCGGACATTGGTGAGGTTTTGTTGCAGATCGCACCAATTATTATTGTCATTCAAGTATTTATCACGATTCGATTGTTGTCACGATTCGATTGCTGTCAGCGTTTCCAGTATTTTGCGCGTACTCTCAACATCCTGCCTCTATCTAGACATTCACTCCAAGCTAAGCGCTCGCCTTCCTATGTCTGTCATGTACCTGGGATTTCTCTCGTATTCGAATCACCAGTCTCGATCCGGACATTATGTTACTTAAATGTCTAACCCAGAACGGAGACTTAGAGGTCATACTTCTTCCAAATACTACACATCTCCCGCTAGAAGCTTTTTCTGCTTTTCAACCAGGAAATGGAAATACGGCAGGACTTTTATACCCGTTACTCCCAACACTCCTAACCCCAAAAATCATATTATCCTTACTAACCCCAATCCTCGCTCCGCTCACATCTCCAACCTCCAACACGCTCCCCCAATCCCTCTCACTCGTCCCTCTCCACAGAACCTCATATCCCTTCGCTCCCACAACCTTCTCCCACCTCAGCTCACTATCATTCGTCAACTCCTTCGCATCAATCGTAACATTCTTCGGCATATCAGGCGCCATAGCCAAACTCCACACCGCCGCACCAGTTACTCTCCCAACTCTCGCTATATAATTAAAATCACAAAACTCAGGCAGATCACCAAACTGCATCCCATTCGAAACACGAACATCTTGATGCTGATGCGCGAAATTCTCTCGAGGTTCGGTAAAGCGGACGGCAGGGTAGCCAGCGCGGAGGAAAGGCATATGGTCTCCTCCTCGAAGGTAGCGGTCTGCTCGATATATGAGCTCGACGTTCATACCAGTCACATTGTTACTAGCCACATCTCTCGTGAATCTTCCAAGTTGTCTAGCCGGAGAGTCATTTTCTCCACCAATACTTAGACGTTGCGAGGCTCGAGTGCTGGTTTCGGTGGTAGGAACGCCTTGGGCAAAGAGACGGACGATATTCGAGTGGTTCTTGCCGTCGTCGCCAACGGGTGAGCCCACTATGTCGTTGGTCCACATTCCTTCGACGTTTGCCGAATGGTTGGATAGGAGTTGGGCGAGATAGGTACTGCCGTAGAGACCTTGTTCTTCGCCTGCTACAGCGGCAAATATTATTGTTGCTGTCGGGCGGTGTTTGGCCATTACACGGGTGAGCTCTAGCGAGATGGCTACACCGGATGCACTTCTCATATGTTAGCTTTCCGCATGCATGTTGAGGATGAAGAGGACTTACTCATCGTCAGCACCTGGAGCATCGTCAACGAAGTTCATCACATCCGTGTTTCTCGAGTCATAATGCCCACTGTACTTATCAGCCTAATCCAATACATTAATAAGAAATACTCACCTTATAACAACAATCCTTTCCGGATCACCACTCCCCTTCAACGTCGCAACAACATTGCTAATATTCGCCAGAAAACTAATCCGATTCGCAACACCCTGCACATAACTCTGCAACTCAATCTCCATCCGCTCCTCACTCTCCTCAGCAAACCCCTTATACTGCCCCAAAAGCCAATCTCTAGCAGCCCCAATCCCTCTCCCTGGATCTGTTTGTGTGCTCAAAGTATGTCTCGTGCCGAATGAAACGAGTTTCTCGATGATGGCTTGGATTCTTAACGGATCGATCTCTTGCAGGATGGTAGTGAGTTCTGTGTCGGGGAGTTGGGTTGTGTAAGAAATGCCGACTTGGCCTGATGTCCAAGAGTCGGTGGGGTAGAGGTTTGTGGATGGAATGCTGGAGTTTGAATATTGATATTTGGCATTGCTTGGTATGAGAGAGGCAAGTAGCGAACCCGCGATATAGAGAGAGGAAACCATGTTGGAGAAGATGGATTGAGAGCTACTCATCTTCAATAACGTCATAGTTGCGTTTTGGAACATTGTAGATATCAATGATTTTTAGATATCGGCGATGATTTAGTTCTAGATGAAAAAGAGATGAAAGCCACGGACCCAGGGAGCCAAGAACCCCAGGTTCATGTTAAGAAGCATGCATGGAAGTGTGGTTCGAAAAGAAAGCCTCATGAACCTCGCAGTACTATGACCAACTTGGCCAGAAGCGGCAGGTCGAAGATAGAGATGGCATAATGCTATCAGACAGGAGTAGACTAACACGGATAAAACGGTTGTGGCCGTTGAAAGTGGGATGGGTATTGGAAACGTCGATTTCATTGCAACCTTTGTTAATCGCGCTCAAAACTATGGATTAGAGCGGCCATGTCTACTTGATGACTTCGTATATTTGTTTATTCGAAACTCGAAAAGCTCATTTCCTCGATCTGAGTCACGTGCATGGAAAGCAGCTGGCGTTTCAAGTAGTACTCGTGAGCAGATCTAATATAAAGCTAAGTCTGTCTGTTTTCTGAATCTCGGCGGCAAGTAACTATTGACTAGAATAATCCAAACTCAAGAGGTTTTCCAAGTATTCCCCAGTCACGTGTCCTGCTTCACTTCCATGCAAGTTTTGCCTCCTTTAATTCATATCATTCATATTTGAGTCTGTCTAGAGGGAAATTCGAATGATTTACGTCATTGTAGGGTTAGCTAGATATTGTCAAGTTTCCTACTTTAATAAAGATAGCGATGCGGAAGCTTATAACACCTCCGAGAAACCTCGAGACCCTTGATCTCGAAGGACATTGTAAGCCGAACTTCTCAGCCAATCTTTGAAAGCTGAGCCCCGAGATCGTATAGCTATAGCAAATCAAGGAGATGGGTGGTTGAATATAAGCGCGCTAGTCCAATACTGTGAATGCAAGGAAGTGGCCCAAGAGACATCCAACAAAAAGCATTTTTGTATCACTAGGCTGGACTCCTTCCGTGGCGTGAAATGATATCTTCTTGATCTCTAAGACCTGCCTTTCGACTGAGAAATTCAACCAGTACTCAAAAGATGGCTCTTCCTCAGGACGTGAAGACAGCGACTCGCGCCCACTACCACAATGACGATCCAGAATACCCGCGGCAATGTGAGCGATGGGGTTACAGCTTTCCTTGGAACAGTAATCATATGACCGCTGAAGAGTTGCACGTTTTGCGTAACTCTCATGACATTATTGGATTAGCAGCATACGAAAGTCTGAAAAGCATCTTGGACGCGGAACGTACACCTAGCAATGACAAAACTCTCAGTATAACTGGCCAGCAGTCTGATGACTGGTACGACGTCTTGAGAATTCACCATCATGAAGATGACGCCCTTCAGGGATTCTGGAACGGGGTTCACACCGTGCCGGACTGGGTTGATTGGAAGCAGATTGAGCGTGGTCAGAGATTGTTCGCCAAGTATGCATCAGCCAACTTGACCTTTCTTTTCTTCTATGGTTTCCTTCGCGGTAGTGGTGTAAGTAGACCGAACCCCCAACAAATCATCTGAGTGTCTTGGATATTCACGAACTTTCCAGGTCTCCGGCGTGAAGGAAGTCTTCACTCGCACAACTAGCTTTACAATACAAAAATTCCTTCCACAGTTCATGGGAAATTTTGCCTGGCTGATCAAAGTCACGAACTCATTGGAATACATCCAACCTGGAGGCGAGGGTCATATCGACACGATTCGAATTCGCCTCATCCACGCCTCTGTCCTACATCGCATTATGAAGCTTGCTAAAATACGTCCCGGCTATTTCAACGTGGAGAAAATTGGTCTTCCAATCAATTATTTCAACTCTCTGCATGTTCTCAGCATCGTTAGTGGAAGTGTGTTGTGGGATGGCCTACCTAAACTCGGAATCACGGCATCGAAGCAAGAACAAGAGGATTACATCGCTTTGTTTCGCTACCTTGCTTATCTTAACGGCGTCCCTAGCGAGAGGTTCGAGAACTGCGAAATGGCTAAAGCAACGATGGAGAGCTTTCTGTTGGCTGAAGAGCAGCCGACACCTGCCTTGAAGATACTGGCAGAAGACTTTGTTCGCTGGATTGAATTCAAGCCTCCACTATTTTTGTCTCGAGGATTCTTAATGGCAGGGTTTCACCACTTCAACGGCGCGGAATACTGCCAGGCTCTGGGGTTTACTTCTCCTAGCTTCCACAACAGAATGTCTTTCAAGGGCTTATGTTTGTTGCTTAATCTGGTCTCGCTAGCTCAGCTCTGGATTCCGTCTTTCGATCAGTATATTGTCATAGTAAGCAAATTCCTATATCATATCACGAGGAATGAACATGCTAAACATCTGATGACAGACTTTCCGTACGTGGTTCCTCGGTTTCCTCGATCAACGATCTGCTCTCGCAGATGCTGTGGTTTCATCATTTGATATAAAGGAGGAGAAAGTTTCCACAAACAAGGTCAAATCGAATAAATTATTCGCCAAGCCGTCGCTTGAGGCATGCTTCTTCGTCGTCTACTTGACGTGCGTCTTTATCCAGCTCGTCTTTATCATGATTTTTGCATACTTCTCAGTCAACATCTCCGTTAAATCTCGCTGTTATGAAAGCATGCAAGCATTCGTTAGCGGTAAGTAAGCGACGGCCAACAGAGAGGTAATAAAGTCAATGTATTTCAGGTAGCGAAACTCCGGGTGGGAAGGATGTTCACCTGCAAGGTTTTTCTTCAAGCATGAATTCAGCTGGCAGGGAGCTCCCAGATTTCAATTTACAACATTGACTACTTGAGAGCATTGGTAGATTCGATAAGTGATCTATCAGGAATTGCTGCGAACGATGATGTTCACGTGACCCTCGTTATTGCGCCTTCACACAGTAGCCCAGCACCTCTTTTGATTTGGCCATACCTGAAGGAGCAGGGAATGATTAGCTCACATGCTTGGTGAATCTTGCAGACTAGGTGGCAAGGTACGCATATTGTGGATTAGAATCCTTCTGCGTGCATTTATATCATTTTTCAAGAAGCCCCCCCTTTTCTTCGCGTCGGCCGTCTCGCTTATCTCATGAACGAAATATGAACTCTCGAACCACTTCAAGATCAATGTCCTATTCTCGAGTTCTTTTCTAGATTCCTTCTCCTGATTTCATGTCAACAAAATTCGTTACCTGGACTATTCCGTCTGCTCTTCCTTCCCAGTGTGTCTATTCATCCAATCAATCACTGTCCGATACCACAATAGCGCATTCTCTGGCTTCAACACAAAATGCCCCTCGTCTGAAAAACTCAAGAATTTACTTTCAACTCCCCTCATCTGCGTCATCGTGAAGGCCGCAAGTCCCATGGTGTGTGGGCATCGTCTATCCAATTCACCATGTGTAATCAAAATTGGAGTTTTCCATAGATGAACGAATTGTATTAAATCCCACTTCCCAAGATTCTTGATGAGCTGGGAAGGATCACTGGCGTAGCCGCCGAAGAGAACTTCCCAGATATCTGGAACATCGGATGCGTATAGTGAGGGGATGTTGAAGATGCCAGCATGAGCGACGAGTGCTTTGAATTTGCTGGCAAAGGGTTGTCCGGCTAGCCAGTAGATGAGATAACCGCCGTAGCTTCCACCCATGGCTACTGCATTCGTGGTATCGGCATAAGGGACTTCTTGCTCGATGTAGTCAAAGCAGTGTTCAAGATCGCGGAATGGGCGACCGCCCATCTCGTCGATGGCAGCTTCTTTGAATTCTTCGTTGTAGCCAATAGAACCTGGTGGGCTGTGTCAGTAGTAACAGAAGAGAAAAAATCCTCGAAGAGAAGCTTACCGGTGACGTCAGGAGAGACTACAATATATCCTTGCTCGGCAAACAAGATGGGATTCCAACGGGTGCCCCAAGCGTCTTGCCATGAAGAGTGTGGACCACCGTGAATAAGAAGTGCGACAGGATATTTCTCCCCTTCTTGAAAATATGAAGGTCTGGTAATCCAACAGTGTACTTGATAATCGCCATGGCCTTTAAACCAAGTCTCGATAATTTGGCCTCTATGCAAGCCAAGATTCTCGCATCCTGCCACAGCAGACAGAACTTCTGGCGATTTTGAGGAGGAAGGATCAACAACCAAGAAAACACTACTCTCGATGAAGCTTGACTTGCTGACCAACAGTCGACGGTCGGACGGCGAGGAGGAACAACGATGTACACTTGATATTGAGCCGTGTCCGATTTCTAGGTGTATAGGGACGTTCGTGAGACCTTCAGGCCCTGTGGAGGTGTGGATCAAGATCTCGAAAACCCTCTGGTGTCCCATGTCTGCGGCCGAAACTAGCAGTTTCGACTCATCGTTACTCCAAGTTAGTAGTTCAGGATTGAGAGGCCAATCATCTTTTCCAACTCCAGAGTGGAGTGATATTTCTTTTGGGTCACTCTCGCAAGCTCGATTGACGAAGAAAATGTGATTCTTGCTGGCCACTTTTGCCTTGTCCTCACTTTTCAGGAAAGCAACGCATCCCTTGTTTGAGATTATGGGGAATGCGATAGTCCCCGAAAAGCTTGAATCTATGATCTTCTATGGCACTATACGTGCTACCATCTCAGGTGACTGTAGTTGAGACATTGGAATGAAGAAAAGATCAGACGTCCAAGCTCGCCGATGTTGATAGGTAGATTGTTCCGGTGTCTTGCCCGCGAAAACGAAGCCATAAGAAGATACATCACAATTTGTTGGACCCATAGGCACTACGCTAGAATGAGAAGCGAATTCCAAGCCAGTGTCTTTTAGGATATCGATTCTGTGCCATGACAGAGAAAATCGAAGCCCACCCTGGAATTTGCGGCCGTCAAACCTCATGTACCACAGCACTTTCTTGACTGGTGGCTCGGCGAAGAAGCTCCGAACCGGCAGTGAAGAGTAAGCCCGTCCTGTTGAATACGTAGATTGCTCTGCAGCAACGGAGTCCGTGCCAAGGGCAACAATTGCAAAAGCATCGTCAGCCAAGCGTGTTACCTTGAGAATTGAAACTAGAGCATCAACGCAACCGGCCTGGTACTGTCTTGAACAATACATATGTTAGCCAAAATTTACTGACAAGAGCCATGATGTGTACCTCAAACCAGGGGCAGCAGCATCATCAACCCAAAATTTAGTCGCGCCGTCAAGCTGTTTCTGCCAGATAATTTCTGAGCCGAAACCAGTCCATGCATAGCCACTCGATTTTGTATCTTTGGGAATCGAGCACAATTCACCACTGTTGAAGTCCAGTACATAGGTACCGGCTTCGCTGCGGTGGTCCTGAAAAGAATACTTGGAAAGACTGAACAATGCATGCGTTCCAGTGGGGTTAGGCGCAGCCCCAGAGCGAAGCGGGGCTGCTAGGAGATCTCTATTTAGTGTTAGAACATATAAAGACATGAATGGTGTACGAGCCTCACACGGGGTCGCAGTTATGGTATCCAGTCGACATTGCGCATAGATGTCAATGGAAAACTTCTTTTGAAGTCTTAACAACAAAGCTGAGGATTCCTCCCCCATCCCCTCCCCATTAATCTTACTTTCCTCACTTCTTCTCAATTCTCAAGCTTCCACTGCCTCTTCTCAATCCACGTAAGAATGACAATTTCGGGAGTTTTCAATTATCCGGTATGCATTCAATTTGTGGTCGCTTACAATACTCTATAATCCGGCAATTTAATGTTGGACTTTTCATTGCGACCAGAGTGCTGGGACTTCTGCACCTTCCCCATTAGTACACCTATGGCAGCTTATGCATTATGTAATTATTTGATGTAGTTGCATCTGTCCGAAACAAATTGCCATTTAATGTTAGTTCTTTCGTGTCACATCGGCAAGTTATCAAGCGACATGGTTTTCTGTAAGAAAGCTGTAAAATGGGATGGGCCTGCAGGTCTCACAGAGGCGCCCAGCTGAAGCCTGGTGCCCTGTCCTGCAAGAATTGACTAATGAGTTTTCCCATATTTGATAGCCGCAGTATCTTGGTCCGCTCCACATTCTCATTTCATAAATTCTTCCCCAAGTCAAAGGTTAGCTCCTATTACCAATTGTGATTCACAGTTTGAGCTAGTTCGTTGTGTGAGTGTGTGCCACAATACCCACATCACCGTTAATATCTCTCCTGTATTGCCGAGTACTGTTAAAGATGAGTAGCCTCTCGGGCAACTCAGTAAACGTAAGGCACCGTGCTCGCTGTAACGCCGCTGACACTTTTTGTAAGGCAATAATTTGGACCGCTGATTTCGTTGCTGTTGCTTTCACAGCAATTCGCCTGTACATCCGAGGAAGCGTAACCAAGAAGTTCCATTGGGATGACGCTGTGCACATACTCGCGATGGTATGTATGATTATTCAATCTGCCATATACTCAGGTGGCCGATCGTTGGAGAAGTCTGTTGAAAGTTACCTTGCCAAGGAAACCCTCGTGGCTCCGAACTTCACGCTTTTCTTGAGATTAAACATTGCATCTACGGTCATTACCTTCACTTGCTATTGGGCTGTGAAGTTATCTATTATGCTTTTCTATCGCATGCTCTTCTGGGTCTATGACACATTTATGAAGGCATGGTGGACTGTTCTTTGCTTCACCTTCGCCACGTACTGGGTTGTAATAGCTACAGCACTTGTGCAATGCGATGGCAATGGTTTGGAGTTGACTAGTATTGGTTAGTATTGCCACGGACTATCTTTCGTCGTAGTGGAGCTGAATCACTAATCTCATTTAGCTGCTTGCTCCTCGGCGCAAAGCTCGATATTGGATAAGAAGATATACAAAATTAGTGTTGTCATGAATGTAGCGTCGGATCTGGCGAGTGAGAATGCCCCTTTCGCACTCCACATACCGGGCTAACATATATTATTCAGTCATGGCTCTACCATTAGTAATGATCTCTAGAATGCACATCCGGACTACTCAGAAACTTGGGGTAGCGCTTATTTTCTGCCTCTCATTTATCGTAGTTGCCTTCGAGATTGTGCGCTTTTTTAAGTCCTTTGGAAGCTCAGGCATAGCTTTACACATCATCTGGACTAGCGTGGAAGCAAGCATTGCTGTCATTATATCTTGTTTGCCTACCTTCAATATACTTTTTCGCAATCGAGATAGAGCAGACAATATCGGCATCACTACTACAGAAGGCGAAATGGCTGTTCCCAAGGATACAAGCAAGATGCAGAGCACACGTGGTTTGATCCGCAGCCATGTTGTCAAAACACAGGATGATAGCTCTCAGGATGTCCCATTAGAGCATTGTGGTTCTTACAGCAATGTATGATAACTTATTCCAAACAGTAATGATGAAGTCAGAACTCGTCAGCATAATCAAGGTATATCAAGTAGGAAAGACTTCATACTTAATAATACCTATTTCCTGTCTATGTTACTAACAACGGTTATTATACATTATGAGGCAGAGGATTTCCGTTCCCGAGGTGATTTAATAGTCAAAAGCCCAAATCTGTAGTTGTCACTATACGACAAAAAATAATATACTGTAGAGGGGGTAAGAACATGAACCAGCAGTACGCGAAAACAACCAAAACAACAACAAGTAGGCACTGCGCGAAGCAGACCACTATTCGCAGTAGCAGAATAGGTTTAAAACATCATAAAAAGCATTCGAAAGCATATCACTGTAAAAACTAAGAGTGGGAGAAGAGTTGTTGTTATTCTAAGAGTGCGCGACCACAATATATGGGAAGCGTCACATGATAAACTAGACCCAGTTGAGTATAGTGCTAGGGAAGACTAGCGTTCCCGGGCTGGCCTCCTCCTCAACCACACGTGCCGGTCAGCGCCAAAAGGACCAAAAAGAGCTAGCCCTGCCACAATACATATCTTTGTTTCATAAACTAACTCCACATCATAATTCCTACCACTTGTTACTAATAGCACTGACATACTGATGTGAATCCTTGTGCGTTCATGGTAGATGATCGAGGACTACAGAGTTAGGCATCTTCACCAATTCGTCTGACCCACTTCTCAGCACACGGCGATCTGCATGCCAACTCCAGACTCTCTTCAGATCTCTACACCTGTGGACTGTGTTAAAGTTCGGTACTGGACTTTTATGTTTCTCCAGCCAATCGTATGTAATAATACCCACATCTGCATCACACATCAACTTTTGTCGCAAATTGTCTGCACAGTGATCTAGATCCATGAGCCAGGTTGAAGTCGAAAAAGTCGTACCATCTTACCAATATGCTTTCTGTAAATTGAATCCTTATCTTCCGACTCTAATTGGGTGGCATTGTAATAAGTTGGCCATGTATTCTGCCATAATGTATGCTTGAGTCAGATATATATTAGTGCTCTGAAGACTTGGGACAGGAAGCCAGGACGACATACGAGACAGTGCAGTTGATGATATACTTCCAACCAAGCCATATAACCTCCGCCACGTGCCGCCGGCAACAGGACTGAATTGTTGGAAGCCCCTATTTTGAGAAGTTCCGAATAAGAGATGCTAATGGCACCATCTATTCGATAAAGTTAACCATATCCTAGCACCGAATCATGATCGTTGTGTACCGTGGATCAGAGCCTTCCAATGTTCATCAATCTCAAGCGAAGGTGCCCCTATGTATGGACTACTGCCAAATATCGTACTGTTGAACCTTACGTCTTCGTAGTCGTCACCCACAGCAACAAGTGCCGGTGCTGAAAACTTTATCAGCGTAAGGAAGAACGACGAAATGGGAGAAAGCTTACAAAACATGGACAGTTTCTCGGCACAGTTGTGCTCGGTCGAATGTGGGAGAAGAATGGTAATGGAAGTTAAAAAGAGCAACACTTGCATTGCCCAGCTCAACATGTGAACGTATTGATAGAGAGGTGGCTTAACAGGAGCCTCGTTTCTGTCTTCGACAATTCTGTACGAATGTAAAGAGTCGAATTCATCTAGTAGAGGTGAAGATAAAGACTGCGCTCGAGATGCATGAGATTCCTCTCTTGGTGAAAGAGACGTATTCGTTAAAGATCTCGGGAAAATGTAGAATTCAGAGGAAATTTCGAGCATAAAGAGGTCATACATCAAAGGCAGAATCACAAGTTTCAATTCTACTGCTTACCAGCACAGGAGAATTGGGGCTGATATCCAGATTTCCAAAGTTTAGACTGCAACAAGGTAGGGGCAGTGATGGTGGAAGCGTGTAAGAAGTGTGTAGGGTATTTGGAAAATGTAAGGTATTGGTCAAATTCACCAGGAAAGTATCATGTCTCCAAACTTTGGACTCTGTTTAGGATGCAGAAGGATGGATTCTGTCAATTAATCTTACGAGTGATCCTCTCGCCTGCCTAGCCGACATGCTGACACTCGCACCAAAAATGGACCCGACAGTTCGGACCCACGCTGACTGGTTCGTGTGAGAGTGGATCGGACCTTGCCCGTACCGCTTATTTGATGAGCCGCGAGCCGGATCGTTACGAGAGATTAATTTCTTCAAGTAGACGCTTATTCCGCACATTTAGCCTAACACGCAATGACTTCCAACATCGCCCTAGTCAAATTTGTACAACCAACAAAATTGATGAAAAAAGAGAATGGTATTGGTAGAGTGTCACTGTCAATTATTGGTAAACGACATTATCCTATCTCAATACTATCACTATACCATCTGCCGTTCCATGACGCACATCACAGCGAAATAGCATGCCTGATCAAGTCATTGAGCTCGGCAGCTGCTACTGCCAGCGCAACTCTTATTTCTTCGAGACTCTGCTTAATACGCTGACGAATACTCCTGAATTTCACGAACTTCCAGACTGCCCATCAAATTGGCCACCAAACTTTCCAAATCTTAAAGGAGATCATTCGCAGACATACTCCGAACACCACATAAATAGGAAAGCCTTCTAACAATGTTTTCAATACGCTTCATAGCCATCCTCGGTGCCGTCTTGGTCGGCCAGAGCATTGCGGCTCCTGTGCCAAACTGGTATGCAAATCTTTATTTCAGAAGCGCTCAAATTCTATGCTAAAGCCGTGAGTAGTGCAGAATCACCTAGCGAGTTCATTTCTGCCGTCACCGGTATCTGTAGCTATATAGAAGACGGCGTGGAGGTAGAAAATGTGAGAGCATAACTGCTCCAAACAGCCTTGGTAGGTCAAGCTCAGGCCATAATCTTCCACAAAACGATGCCTGATCTAATCAGTTCCCCGGAGATCATGTACTATTATGGAGTGATACGAGTGTCAAGATATATGTCGCGTGGCCAAGAGACCTTACCCTCCCTCCTATATGCATGTTTCAGCGCCATTCTCATCGATCTTGATAGCAATCTTGGAATCATGTCATAACTTGGGTTGAGTTCTTTTGAAAGATCGGATAGAATGTTATATCACAATATCATCAATTCTCTTCCTTGCATTGAGATGTGAAAATTAGTGGTAAGGCTCAAAGGCCCTTTCCATGTAGCTACACACAAAACATGTCATCCGAAAACACAGTCAGGCTGCCGTGTTCTTGTTTAAGAAGCTTCCCCAACAAGATGATTTCCATAGATATATATTTGAGATATTATTCAAATAATCGTTACACATCGTGACAATTGTGAACAGAATCGTCTGTTCCCAGCGCCTATAAACAACGACAACAAGAACTAACAGAGGATATACCTACCCAGTCACTACATCCAGCCTCCAACTGGAGGGACATACTCCTCGTCATCCTCATCGTCATCCAAAGTCTCCTTGTAAGGATTCTCCTTTCGTGTGTCTGTCGCCCAGTTGAACATGGGTGATACTTTTCCAGCTGGTTGGCTCGCTTTTCTCAAATTTTCGACTTCTTGAACCCACGTTTTCAGGGTTCTCTCTGTCGCGAACTCCATGACTATTTTTTCAACGGTCGAGTCTTCTCGCCTCCATAGCTGGCATTGGTAAGATCTTAGACATAATTAGATGACACTTCCGTACAATTAAGACGCGTTCAGCCGAGCCTTGTTTGGACAGACTCACGATGTCTGTGACGTTGGTGAGATTGACTCTCCCTCTTAGTTTGAGTGAGTCTCTCATATCTAGCTAGATATTCTTCGTCCGTCGGAACAAGCCGCTACGTGAAGGCACGAGTTCTCTGTAAAACAGGATGAGCTCCTGAAATATAGATAGACCCGGAACCATGCGTTCTGTTAGTTCACAAATGCATACGGGGAAAGTGAGGCCGCAAGTTAAAATCGGTCCATACAGTTTTTGCTTCAGGCTTGTCGTATAAAACCTTCACAACGTCGAACAATAAGAGTTTCTCACGTTGTTTAAAGCCGATGTTTCTTCCATCCTAGACTCGGGCAACTAAGTTTTCTTGGGCTTCTAGGAGCTCCTCGGCCTTGATGGCAGCATCAACCTCCCGTAGAACGCTCTGGAGAGCTGTCATGCCAAGAGATATATCGTTCAGCTGTGTCGCAGAAAGATCACCCTGTCGCTCGATTTCCTGATTGATTTTAGCGAGCCTTGTAAGCGGAGTGGTGACAAGCAAAAGTTCAAAGGCATGGCAAGACAGAACGTACCAGAAGAAATGCAAGAAATTTTGGCAAGCATTGATGAGGGAGAGAAAGCAGCTGCAGTGACGTCGTGAAGACCAATCTCAGACCCTCATTTCGAGACCACTCTTGCTTCACAAGAATAGTCCTAATCGACTCTTTTGCTCTCTTCTCGGCAACGATGAAGCTAGTATAAAACGAAGATATGCGGGACCAAATTTCAAAAGGCTTTCCCCATCTTTGCTCTTCCCAGGGTTTGCGCGCAGTCATTTCCATTTGGAGAAGTAATTGCCTCTGAGCATCCAAAACTATAGGTAAAGACCAGCTAAAAATAATGCGAAGGAAGTGATGCGTCTGAGAAAATCTACTATCCTGGTCGAATTTCTCCTTGAACTGGCCGAGTTGCTCCATTTTGGCAACATATATACGCTCGCTGACGAGAAAATCTTCTATGATAGCGTCCCTAGAAGGATATCCTAGCGCATGTTTTTGCTCAGGAAGGTGGGTTGTGAGGTCGATACGTTCAGCGTCATTTTGAAGATCGAGTAGGTCAAGTACCCAATCAACGACCCTAACAACCTGTATGATAAAATTTGAAAAGTGCTACTAGATTCTGTACATGGAATAGAGCTGACCTTCATGAATCCTGTTGAGTCGTGGCCGAAGAGCTCGCTCACTGAGAAACATTTGTCAGGCGCGAGTCTAAGACCATCCTGATGGACACATGTCGAAATAAACTTGTAGGTGGCCGCTTTTGGTAACTTCAATGGATCGTTATAATCGCTACCCACTTCGGTACAATGTTCAAACCCTTGGAATTTTTCTAAAATCATCAATAAAGGTAGGCCTTGTCTCAAGACCAGAATGAGACGTGTCAAGGGATCCTCTTCCAAGTGGTCATCTGTCACTTTTTCGAAATACTCTGGAATCCCAGGTATTCGAGATAGGCGCAGCTCCAGCTCGAGACATTCTTCACACAGAGATTTCGGACCACGAGCAGTAGTTGGCGTCGTGATCGGTTCAGCTGGAGGACTGGTACATCCATAATGCTGAGCATTTTCGATATCTTCTCGGTACAAGGGCAATGCTATTACTGAGATGTTGGACACATCGCTCAGACTGAGGCCTGAGAAGACGGACCAAGCGTTCGTGCGTGCTATAGAACTCCGAAAAGAAAAGTCCATGCTCTCTCGTTGCGCTTTCCGGTAGACCCTTGAAGTCTCAAGATCATTTTCAAAGTCGAAAGTTGGCCCCGCGATCGATTCGTCTGGCTGCTGTTTCATTGAAGAAGCATTTCCATCATCGATGGCCCGGATGGTGCGCACTTCAAGGGCATCTTCCAAGTTCAGCAATCGCAGGTACAAGGATCGATTGCTCTCTAGAAGAGCTGCAACATTCTCTGACAATTGCTTTTGGTTCTCAGCGGCCCGAGAATCGGAGTCGCTATCGATGTTAGCTGGAATGTTAGAGTGAGAATGTTGCCAAGGGGCGTACATTGAGATATTACTTGCCTTTGGAGAATGGTCAACATCAATGAGATGGAGCCCTTGAACCCCTGCAGCCTCGTGAACAATGAAGTGAAGGTGCTTTCTTTCCTCGCCCATTTTAACCGCGACAGAATAGGCAGGCGTGACGTGCTTGACTCGGCTGATGGCGGCGATGGCAAGGAAGCTTCTAGCTCTGAGAACAGAAGTACTCCATCTGTGAATACTGCTACTAGCTGGTCGACTTGGATGAGAGCGGCACGCCTCACTGGGACAGATGAAATATTTTTGATAAGACCTTCTAATGCCAAGAGGGTAGTGCGGGTATATACTACCTCGGAGTGAACCTGTCTGACGATCTGCGACGTATCTCTTGCAGCTGAGACGTATGGGCCCAGGTAGCCGGCAATTGTTTCGGTAGCTTTAAGGAGACCGAAAATTGAGGTAGTGATAGTTATAGGATCCATGACTGGGAAGATCAGACAAGGACAAAGCTCAGCTGCTCATATCAAGTGGAGTAGTCGTGCATGGCTCCATCGACCGCCGTTGGCAGCCTCATCCTGCTCGAACCGTAAATGTCGACGCGTGCTGCAATGCAACAGAATTAAAATGCTCCAAGACGATACAGGTAAGGTGATGTTTGCGACAAATTTCGAGGGATCTGATTGTGAAAGATCTCCATGATTGCGAAGAGAAAGCCAGCCTGATCTACTCGAGTATCGTGGCTGAGGAAGGTGGGCCGGGCCGCTGAAGCTGCCACGTGGAGGCTGTGCAATCGACCAGCTCTCATTGGCCCACTCGTACGGCATCAATTACCGTACTAATTGGACTCCAAGATATGATTCTGAAATAAGGGATTAGGGCATATAAGATATAGTCCCCCCAAGCCTCTCCTAAGTGAAAACCTCACATAAGATATGCTAGCTTTTCCCTCTTGCCTCCCTCGCTCCTTCCACTCGTCCTATAATAGAGTCTTCTTAAAATATAGCTTTCGTATGAGAGGGGCCGACGATCGTAAAGTTAAGGGATCGTAAAAACAATCGTTTTGTGTAGTATTAGATATATCTTGGGAATCAAACAACCTAATTGGGTATAGCGTATTACTTTTAAAATTAGATATCGTTATATTATGATGTTTTAGAGTCCAATTAATACGGTATTGCTCGCTTGGAGTTCGTTAATCAGGACCGTTGCGCGCGATTGCTTTCGAAGTATGGCTATCCATGTCTGGATGAAATGGACAGGGTAAGGCATTAGGACGGAAATCTGAGAGATTTGGACAGAACGCTTTGAGCTAAGTTAACCTGTTTCGGTCAAATCACTCCTTGTATCTACTCCCAAGTACTAAAGCCAAAGTGAGACTCCTCTTAGTCGCAGCGCGGCAAGTTTTCCTATCAAGTAAGCATTATGTATAGACCCTTTCTACCAACATTCCCCAATCTATTTTCAAGAAATCAACCTCGCTGCTCTAAATCATGCCAATTCATCGAATCCAGGAAATCGAAACACTAGAGCTTCCAGATATAGAGGAGTTAGTGCGAACAACATTGTTCTGCTCAATATCATAGACCGCAGCAGCAGACAAGCCAACTACAGACAAATCAGTATACACTTTCAACAGAGATTGGCCGAGTTGCATCTTCTTTGATGACCCAGGATGAACAAAAAACCAGGGCAAGATAGGACCTACCAGTCTCACCAGCCGCAGTCACATAACTCGCATTAAAAATCCCAACAGTCCCAAAATCCGCAAAAGTCACAAACTCCAAATTCTCCGCAAAATACTCCACAATCCACTCCGCATCCGTCCGACACAGCTCACCAAACGTCTCCGCACTCGTTCACGAGTGGGAAATACTCTTCCCCGTACTCTTGTTAGCGAGCGTCGCCGTCCCAGAAGTCAAACTCGTCGCGTGAACAGTTGCCGTCATAACGTCTCCGGCTTTGATGGGAAATGAGGAGGTGGTCCAGTACGACATGCCGGCGGGGAACCACTCGTACCAGCCCTGGTAGGTGGTGGTTGTGGAACCGGAGGCGCGGGTCCAGATGACGCCTGTTTTCAGGATTGCGGTGTAGCAGTTGTTGCCGTCGATGCCTACCCAGGCTACTCCTTCGCCTGTTTGATGGGTTGTCAGTTTTGGTGTTCTTTTCCGAAGGAGAGCGGAGATACAAACCTGGAGTTGATGGACTAGGAACAGTGAAGGTCCCGGTTACGGATGTCACGCCTGTTGTTTCGATCACCGCGCCTGCCCAGTTGGTATCTATCAAATAATTAGTATACACCATTGGTAGAGATTTGGGAGTCGAGTAGCTCCAGAGGCAGAACTTGGCTAACCGTATACATGGGCAATTGCGTTTCTGCTGACATTTGCAAGTCTTTGGAAAGATTGTGATTTGTTCGTGAATTGCCGCGTAGCTCCGGGAGCAGCAATGACGCTACTTATGAAAAGCAGGACATTGGTAATAGTCAGAGGTCTCATAATGAAGATAACAATAATATCTCCCTCACGTCCAAATCGAAGTTTGGCAGGTAATTATACGACACAGTAGCGGGGTAAAACACTGACAAATTTAACGCGTATCCTACTGAATTCTACCCCTCCAAAGAAAGTCGGAACAAAACATTGATCTAGGGGTCGTGGAGATAGCAGCGTGAATTGGACACATCGAGGAACTTTCAAACGCACGCTGGATTAATAGTGTTCTCATTCAAGATATCGATAGGATAAGATTGCATATACTGGAAAATAAAGTGATCTGTGAACGACCTACCACTTCAGGCTAAAGCTACCAATGTACTTTTAACTCTGCGGAGGACGACCGGTAAAAGTTTTAGATGCTTGTCAAGGGGTAGGTGCGCTAACAGGGAGAAGGAAAACATAGGCTGAAAGTACTGCGAACAACCTTGCCATGAGCTCATGTGGTGGCGCCAATTGACAACCCCCTATGAATATTCACTTAATTAGGTACAGTATTTGCCTCCATTTCGAGCACTTGCTGAAGCATGACAAATGGAAAGAACGTAACACCTCCATCTCATTGGAAATAATCGAAGCTTGAAATCTTGTATATATACTAAACGCTTTGAACAAGCAAAGAAGACAAGATCCTCCCCAGAGCATATCTCTCTTATGGCTCCATGAACGCCGTCCATGCATATGCTTTACAAGAAACTCTGGTTTCTTGCCTCCGTCCCAAATCCCGACCCATTTCCTAAAGAGAAATCACGGTAGCACTGTGATGTGATGTAATATACAAATGAACATATCCACCTCCACTCAAACAATAGTCGTACTTCAATTCAACCCTCCGAGTATCTTCTTGATACTCATTTTCCTCTTCGAGGAATCTTCCTCGTCTCCATGGGGATCGGGAGATAGTGTATTCTGACGATCCTTCAATTGCTTTAGACGACCCAAGGTGTTTGCAAGAACACCTTCGCTGTGGCCATTCCTGATGCTTTTTGACCCAGAATTCTCATAACTGCTGCCCGGACGTTGATTCGGTTGCGAAGGCGTCATTGACAACGCCGCAGGAATGTTTTGTACACGACCAGGACCTTGGAAGGACACAATACTGCTCGAGTCACTAGGTGTGCGGGTCAGGCCGTTGCGACTCGAGGCGAAGGAACGACGTGGACTTGTCCCTCGCTCGGACTTTGTGAACGTGGTTGGACTGCTGGTTTTGATACTTGCATTGCTGTTGTCGTAAGAATTGTCTTGACTAGAAGGTGCTAGGAGCATGCTACTTGTCGCAAGCTCTCGCAGTCGGTGTTGTTGAGCTGTATTCGGTCGATGCTTGCTGAACTTGTTTCCAATGATGGCACCAGTGTGGGAGATCAGAGCACGGATAACGTCTTTCTTGAGAGCGAGTGCCAAGTCGAGATTCGACCAGGTCTTGTTCCTGTACTCAATCTCTGGTAGACGAAAAACGAAATCATGAACATCTTCAATGTTCCTCTCTCCCTTTCCTTTGTAGCTCAGACAAAGGACCACACTCGGTATTTTGACATAAGCAAGGGTCATATAGTTGGAGGCTCGAGACATCATCTGGGTCAAATCATCCGAGGGCTTCTCTTTTGATTTATTCCGATGAATCGTGAAGCGCTTGGGCTTTGCGTCGCCGTTCAACGACTGGATATCCTGGTTGGACATGCTTGTAGAGGTTCGACCAAGCGTTGGTTTGGACCCAATACTAGACTGTAGACTCTCAACAGAGGTCTTCTTGCCCAAGGTCCTCGTTGAACCTCTAGAGCTTGCAGAGATCTTGTTGCCCGATGGGAAGAGTCGGAAGTGGTGTCCTTCGCCAGAGTGCATGCTAGCCGCTTTAGTCTTGCCTGATAGAGCTGTATTTGGTCGAGCTTCTGAAGTCATGGTCGGTCGCAGTCGAAGTTCCAAAGATCCAGCTCTCGTACTAGTCACAGAATCATTTCTCCCTGTAGACCCATTGGTGTTTTCATACGTTTCTGTGCCGTTACTGTCTTCCTCGTCGTCATCGTCCACCGGTGCCATTGTCTTCACCATAAATGGTGATTTGTTCTTCGTCTCATTTGATCCGGGGAACATGTAGTCAAAGAGTCGTTGCGCAACCTCACGTTCAAGCTGTATCTTCATTGGGAAGAGGTTAACTTCAAAGTGATCCATGACAGGAATACCAGCAATAGCTTCAAGCATATACCAATAAACTCTCAACATCTTCTGATTTCCGCCCTCGTTGAAGGTACCTCGGTCGATGTCTGTGTAAGGTGCAAACATTTCTGGATAGATGGCATCTGGAAGCAAATTCAAACCCACGATCTTTCCGATCTGCATTAGATTGTTGTGAGATCCATCAGAGTTATCAGTACGGTCATACTCAGCCTTTCGAAGTTGAAACTCCATCAGAGGCTCATTGTTGTCACGAATCAGATGCCAAACAATCTGATCGGAGGAAATGTTCCATCTCAGCAAGCCAGCAGACTGAGAACCATCATACTTTCGTTGTGAAGACGTGATGGCCTTCATCATGAAGAAAAGCTCGTCTTCGCAACTAGTAAGATCTTTGTCGAGTGCAAGCCTGTCCTCCCAACCTCTCTTGTCAAGGTATTTCGAATTGATCTGGAATTGAGTCTTGATCTCATCCAGCTGCCTGATTCGCTCCTGAAGTTTAGTGACCATCTCAGGCGCTCCACGTAGATCGCTGAAGTCCGATGCAAGCATGATCTTCTCAAGACGCTCAGTCCTTGTTTTCTCGAGTGGCTCGCTATACATAAGGAGATCGAGAACGATTATATACATCGCATAGTATTGGGCTGAGTTGCAAATGGCTCGAACGATAGGAAATTCCACCCAGAGGTGATCCATGCGACTCTCCTCGTTGCTATGACTTGCTGGGTGACCAGATTCGGTGTTGATCTCATCGTTGTACTTCAAGCGCAACGTGTTGTATTTGTCGTATCGTAAAGACGCCGACGTCTTCTGGACAACACGCTTGAAACCAAATGGATCAACTTGAAAGTCGAACATGACCTCCATCGGTACCCATGGTGGCCAAGCGGATCCGGCAGGAACGCCATAGTGGTTTCCAGAGTACATGGACAAAAGCTGTGAGGAGAACCACTTCTGGTGGGTAACGAAGAACTGCGTGCTGTCCATTTCAACAGAGAATCTCCGTTGCACGAGGCCACTAACATCATCGTAGATTCGATCCTTGTCCATGACTTCAATAACCTTGCCCTCCATTCCTTTCGCTGTGACCAGAACGACGGCTTTAGGATTCTTGTCGCTTTGAAGTTGAATTTGTGGGGCGATGAGTCGCAAGTGGTAGCTGTTCTGTGGCATGAAATCGTGACCAATATTTGCATCCAGATGGTCAGACGAGACTCGCTGATTTGTTACATGCCGGCGTGCGGTAGGATCATCCGCATCAACAAATTTCTTGCCATCCGCGAGTATCTCGGCAATGCGATCTTGCACATCTTGATAAGCAGAGTGATCGCCTGCATTGGGATCGGGCGATGCGGCCTTGGAGTCTTTAACAGAAGGTTCCGAAGCCGGCTTCGCCGTCTTTGCTTTGCTCTGCTCTTCCACGATATCAAGGATGAACTTCACAGCTCTTCGTGATAAGTAGTAGACAAATCCTCGCCTTTGACTGACCTGGTGAATATATCGCAGGACGATATTTCTCAATAGATTGTTCCATTTGAGTTGCATGTTGTGAATGACGAAGCGATTATTAAAATCACTAATGAAGTCTGCAGCTGGATTCGTGTCCATTCCCTCCATATTTGCATCGTAATCTTTTGGAGACGCTTGTTCGCCATCACTATCAACATCAGCGTCTCCATCCGGGACTGCTCGCTTATTGTTTGTGCGTATGCGCATGTTCATGCGTCGCATCATAGACTCCAAGAAAAGTCTCTTGTCATGCAAAACGCTACCTTGCTTATTCAATTGATCTAGATCTGCCTTGAAGATGGGATTGTTCTCGTCTTGTATGAGTTTGAGTTCCGCATCACCAACCGTTCTGGTGTGAGTCGCCATTTGTTCATCGATCTGGTCAAGACGCTTTTGTATCAACTGGCACTGTACCCTTCGAGGATCATCGTCCTTGCTCATGATGCAGAAATGAGTATTCTCTGCACCGAAAGCACTCGTTCTGTCGGGATCGCCAGATATTGTGTCTCCATGATCGGTCTGCCGGAAGTAGGTGAAGCGAGGAGTGTAAGCTAATGGTAGAATCTTCGTTTCCGGATTCGCCTCTGAAGGGAGAATCCAGTCTAATTCCACAAAGTCATCCATATCAATCCAGCTAAAATCATTATCAGGAATTTCGAAGTGCGACAGATCTGTGTTGCCTATGTCGGCCTGAGAGACTAGATTCAGCGGAGCAGATGCCTTTTGTAAATCCTCGGGGGTGGTGCCTGCGATGCTGGCCGATACTGCTCGAATGTCTGCTGACAACAGATCTAGCTGGGCTTGATGCATCTTCATAGCACTGGTCTTGCCTTGCGTTTTTCGACCTCTATCTTGAGTGTGGAAATATTCGCGGCGTTGATGAACATCTAGCATAAAGCTGTCAAGCCGCATCTTAATACCAGTAGCAGAGACGACATCCTCAGCATAATCTTCCGCATCTTTATGTTTATAAATGTGGCTTAGGAAGAGTGGTGCTAGCAACAGATTGTACTTGATCGTAGCTAAATGGCGGCCGAACTTCTTGCTAGATTTCTCGAGACCAGGCCAAAGTTTACCTTGCCGGATTGGAAGTGACATAGTGCCACCAAACATTGACCACCAAGCAAAGAAGTGGTAGAAAAATCGTGGGGTCAGATGTACCGTATTGTAGCTCTGTGAAGCCTCTGTATTGGACACCGACCATTCTCGGTCGACCGGAGCCTTCACGGCAATGGACATGTGAATATGATGGCTACGGAACCCTCTGAAAGCATCATATTCCAATCCAGGAGGAGCCTTCGCATACTGGGGTTCTTTCAATACCACATTATAATGAGGCTCGAATTCAAACGAACGACCACTGGAATTCTCCAAATTCCTCTCAAACATCAACCCCGCAAGCCATTGTACGTTGCCAGAGAGTTTCATGACCACTTTCTTGAATGCAGCTCCACGTTTATAGCTATCAGTACTCGAAACACTGTCGCTGTCGCGATCTTGCTTGGCTGCAACGCGAGCTTGGTGGTTGAAGTCAGGGACGGCAAGTATGAATTCTCCACTGTCGACCGTCATGAATTTCTTCGGATCTTGTTCGCGACAGATGTTCCATCTGACGTCGTTTCGCCAGCACATCAAGAAGCCTGCACCATTGCCCGTAACTAGGTATGGATCCCTTGTCCCTTTGAGCATGAGATGAACGTCACCATCGCCCTTCCACATAACACTGACACGAGAGTGGAAGCTGAGACGAATCTTGTCCCAGAAACCGGTGCGGTCTGACGGATCAACCTGAGTTTTGGTGAAGGTTTCAATGATCATCATCATGTCTTGGATAGCAGGTTGGTACGATGCACCCCATGTAATGCGGGTAGGGAAGCCCGTGTTGATGTCGATGTTGATATCCGAGTACGATTTGACAGGGGTTACTGTTCTCCGTACATCAATTGCAAATCCGCCTTCATTTGATGTTCCAGGAGAGCGGTTCCTAGGCGGAACAATGTCGACTTTAACGTGACGGGTCGATTCTGGGCCACGGAATTCTTCAGCGACAACAAAATCTGTCTTTAGCGACCAAGCAGGAAGTCTGGGTGATTGACCTGGTTTGATCGCAGGAACATGGAGAAGAGGCAAGGGATAATCTCTTAGTGTCATTCGAGCCTCGCCCATGTCAATCTGGACATGCATAGGGAGCAAGAGTGAGTACTTCATGTCCCGAGGCATACCTTTCCCAACTCGATGGAGAAAATCTGGAAGTTGGCTGATCGGGAAGGAAGGCTTGTCGATAGTGATATGTAAATCACTGATTAGTGTCCCCATAAGAGCTGGTCGCTGAGGAACCTCCAATATGTTCTCTGAGTCTTCCATATCATCTGGTAATTCGTCGGGGCCCCAAAAGACCCCTCTGAGATCTTTCATCCCATTCTTTGACATGTTCAAGACACGGTCAATTCGTGATCTCCAGCTCTGAGAATTAAGCAAGTTCAGCTTTTCTTGAGCATCTTGAATGGAGATCTTGGCCGATCCAGACAATCCACAGGTGCCTTCCGGATCATAACGCATAGTTCGACCACGGTGAGATCTAGATCGGTGTCCCGAACTGTCGTCTTCGCTTCTGCTGCGATGACGAGGCTGATCATGATGGGTGCTACGTCCCCGTGGGTGCGCTGACCTATTGCGATATCGATTGTTATCCCTTCGAGCTTCCTCCTCGGCAATCTTCTTTGCTTTGACTTTGAAGGCCGCATCGCGCGCTATACGCTGTGCTTGCTCGACGAGACCCGTTCGGTATATAGTACCAAGCTTCCATTCAAAAGCGCCATCTTCGAGCTCAAAAAGCAATGCTTTGCTGCGAATCGATACCCTTGGCACTCGTTTTGGTCCCTCCGGGTGCTTTTCAAGAATGTACTCATTGGTGCCTGTAACAAATCGGTGATGAAGTTGTTGGACGGACTTCATCGTATTGATGCAATTGTCGAATACTTTATGGATAACAAGCTGATGTGGAACAGCAAGTCTAATAGCATCGGAGTTCAGATCGATCATCTTCTCCTCGTGCATTTCACCGGTACTTGTCTTCCGTCTATTTTGCCGCATATCTGCCCTCAAAGCCTTGACACTCACAATTCTTGCCCAAACGTGGCTCATTTTAGGAGCTGCAGCATACAATCGCATCAGTTTGGCATGAAAGAATGGTGGTGCCCATCTGTGTCGACCAGCTTCCAGGCCATATATTTGCAGCATCATTCTTGGGTCTGATGGCATCTGTGCTTTGATTTGGACCAACGTTGACCTAAAATCGACGGTGATAAGCTCCGGCGTAGTAAAAGGGTATCCAGATCCATCTCGAGTATAGAAGTCCTCTGGACTTTTTACCGGGGACAGATAATCAGATCCACCAAACACTGTTGCCGCGGCTCTTGCCTTTTCGGCCTCTTCTTCGTCAGCTCTCGTACGAACGAAAGCTTTCCTCAATACAGTTGTGGCGACACCCATAGCATAATGGCGGTAGAGCGAGTAATGGACAAGCAACGACTTTACGTGGGAATTGACGTGGAAAACAGGACCTTGGTTATCACTCGATGTTGACAGAGCGACTTCAAAGCGTGGCATTGCGATAAATGGCTCTGCCTCCCACTTTTCTGTAGACTCAACGACGAACGCATCGAGGCCTCGGACATGGATTGCTAAGCGGCGTCCATCAGTAGGATGTTGCGCATGCTTCTTCCGTGGCGATTGTGGCATCTTGAGGAATAGGTCAGGATCTGGAGTCAAAGACCGACTGCTGCCAGCTCTCCGCCGGGACGATTTTCTCTCAACAGCCTCAGCTTTCTGAGCTCGATATTCGGCAGTCCAGGAATTCAGTTGCAATGCAACACCTCGTGTATCATCTGAGATGTCTTCGTCCACACCTGCAACTTCTGCGCTGAAGTCTGACCCCGAAATATGGAAATGTAATAGCCAATCAGGAATGGCTCGAATGAAATTTGGATCGCGGGATGTCTTTGCCCTCGCCTTTTTAGTTGGCTCGACATTGAGGCGCAACTGTCGGACAATTTGACGAACACCATCACTAATCTCGGGTCGAATCATATGAATGGAGAAGGTTTGCAAATTTCCTGTGGCAACAACATATACCTCGGGATTGGCGCTAAGTTGGGCTTTAAGCTCCAGTGACTCCGTTTGGAGAAGATCATAGTGAGCACCAGATGCCGTCTGATAGTACAGATCATGGGTCTGAAGTCTCAGTGTCGACCCAAGACTGTAGTGAAGATCTCCAACGGCTGAATGAGAAGACTCGATGTCAAGGGATATTGACGAGATGGAAGAGATAATTAGGTCGAAATCATCCTCGGCGGCATCCTGCTCCACCGGAGGCAAAGCAATGCGAATAACAGGCTCGTGCATAGACAGCTTAACGTTGGCCTTGGGCAGGAGTCTCGAAATAAGAATGTGCTGCTGCTGAGGCGCGCGGTCCTTTCTCGGTTTAGGTCTTGGCTGCAAGATAGCTAAAACGAGGGGTAGGTGTTTTGGGTCCAGATCAACAGACGGTGATGTGATAACCACATTAGCATAGAGGATGTTGGCGTTGCGCTCATCGGCACTGTTGTCCTGCACAATCTCCACCGTCTTAGAAGGTAGTGTTGTCCTAATAGTAGTCGTTGCCATTGGTACATAGATCAATCGGTCGGATTTACCTTGTCCATCATCAACGCCAATGGCAATGGAGAGTGCTGCAACAAGGGCTTGGTGGGCAATGTCTTTGGACGAAAAGTACATTCGATGGGCTGGAGACTTTGGGTCAAGTCTGTGTAGATCAATACCAACCTCCTTCATGGATGCATTAAGGTAAATTGGTGAACCGTGAGGCTGCACCGAGCTGATCTTTTTAGTGAAGCCAACAAAGCTCACCGCAAACTGGACCTCTTTGATACCACGAAGGATAGAGCTCACAAACTCTTTGGAGTCCGAAACCGTCTGTGCAAGCTTCTCTTCTCGGCTACCAGGTCTGTCGAGCTCCTCAATCAAATCTTTGACTGAGATCTCTTGTGCGGAAGATCGTCGTTCCCAATGATAAAGCTTCTGGCAGCTCTTGTACCGATTGATACACATGTTGATATCATCATAAGGAATATGCACACGCCCTAGCTTCAAAGAAATGGCAGCATCTCGTAGTCCGTCCAATTCCTTGTACAATAAGCCATGTATGTTAAGTGTCGCGTGATCGAGGACTTCGAGCGACTCACGTCCATCTGGTGTGAAGAGGACACTGCGGGCTGTAATCATCCATTCAGCAGGGCGCTGCTCTTTCTTGGGAGTCTTGACATGCGAGAATAATCTGCCTCTGTCCACCATCTTGCGCCGTGTATCCACTGCCATGGTGAAGCTGCCAACCTGAACCTGCCCGACGTCGACCAAAGTCAAAGAAGAGTTCGAGGCCACGACATCCACCATACGGAGCCAATTTATGTTTCGATGCAGGCGCTTGATTCGCTCCTTGATACTGGTCAGTCGTTCCCAACTCTTGCTTCGATGTGGACCAAAGCTTGTCCTCCGCGACAAAGGCCTCTTCTGCAATGGCTCGACCTTGCGGTCCAGAGCCTCGTCCTCGTCTTCATCCCCATCTTCAGGATCACCTCCCTTGTCCCCGTTTACAGCCTTCAAATCTACGGTAACGGCAAGCTCGGTCAGGACAATGCTCAGCCATGTTGGTTGCGCAAAGGTTGGACGATGCAGATTCAAGCCCAGACCGCGAATCTCTATCTTTATGCCATCTTTAGGTGTGTATGCTAACCTCCGCAGCGAGAAGTAACCAATGCGCTGGATAGATATGCCAGTGATTATTCGAAGGACGGCGAATAGGATGAAGGACGAAAGGTATGCGAGGACGATTACGCCGAATATGAAGGTCGGGTTCAGGAGCGCCATTAAATCGTCAGTCGCAAGACGCCATTCGCCGCAATGGCTGCGGTCTTCTGGCAGTATAGATGGTGTTTCCGCCTCAGCGCCCACCGAGTGCAAATTCGGCCTTCAATGATGATGCCATCCGCAGTGGTCGTTTCTGCAGCGAGGGGAAGGGAGAGAAAATTGATCGGTTTTAAGGTTGTTTATTCCGATTCTGCCGCCAGACGATACGATAGACGCGGAGGAACCGGATCAGCATGCTCTTGCACACTGGCAGTCATTCGTTATGTGATCCGTATGAGATGCTAATCGCGTTATGGTGTAGTGTGGGCGATAGATCAGGGCTAGAGATGTTGGTCAACGGTTCCTCCTGCAAATAGCTGGCGTGTAAGAGGGATGACGTCGTGGCTGTGTTCGAGACCTCAAAATGTACAATTTGACAATCTCGAGACCGGACCCACGGATGGGACGAACCAACAGAACTGTTCGTCTTTGTGGACAGTGATCGTGGTTGTTGGGAATACTCCGTCGTGGTTTCTTTGACCTTGGCCGGGATATCTCTTGTGGAATTGGGAGACAATCAATCATTAATGTGCCACCCATGTTGCTTAATAAGGTGTCGGCGGCCGATTACATTGGATCAGACGCACAATGTGGCCTGTGCGCGCTTCAATCCCGGGTGACGGCTTGATTTGATATCGATTGACAGCAACCTTAAACAAGGTTCGTGAGAGCTACAAGACATCCGAACTACATGCACCTCTCTATGCTCATTTATATTGCTTTCGAGAAAGTCGCTCAAGAGTACGCTCATTCACTGAGTATCACATCACGTGTTTGCTCTGGTGTTTCTGCTCCTCTCGCCCTCTCGCACCCCTTGATAACACGACAGGATTTTGCTATCGCTTATGCATGAGTAAGATGCGGGGTCTGAATGTAGTCGTATTGCGAATTGCGCTTACGAATGGAACAAGCTTATCCTTTCTTCTGATCAAGATAAAGTTCAGGCCAATCATTACCAAGGTCATCTGCTATTGCCAGTATTCGAGTTTCATATCGCCAAAGCGCAAGCCAATAAGCATAGACTTTGTTGCATGTTTCTTCCAGAATTTTTTCGTTTTAATATCTATGCCATTGATTAAGTTGTTGTGTTGAAGATATTCAAAGCCAGCCCAAGTCCCATTGTGCAGTACCGTCATTTTATCACATTTTCGCCTCCAATCATTGTCAAGGGGAACGATTGACAATCCGTTTCTCTGGTTGTCGGGAAGTGGCCCAGCATCTGAAGAAAGTCGACCATTCTGGACCTCATGTCGCCTGAAGTTCAACCCAAAAATTGCTCCCAATACAAATACTCGAGATCTAAAACTTCCCAACCTTGGTTCCTCGTTCGGAACAAGTACCATGCACAGCACTTCCTCATTCCTCCAACAAAAATCTCAAAAACGCTTGGGCAACCACCACACCATCCTGATTTTTGTCAACTCTGCTGATTGAGTCCTCGAACAATTCCTTATCAAAGAGACCCGAGGCATGTGCCGTAACGAGCAATTCTCTCATAATCTCCTCCGTGAATTCCGGATGTCCTTGAACCGTCATCACCCTTTTCGGGATATACATAGCTTGCACAGCACACTTATCCGTGCATGCCAACTCCTCTACGCCAGGAGGGTAGTCATACACCACATCCCCATGAATTTGATGTAAATCCTGTCCGATCTTTTCAGCCTTTCTCCTCTCTAGGACACTATATTCACAACGAACAGAAACAAACTCACCAAACCACCCTTCCCAAAAACCTCCTTCCCCCTCTACGTCAACCTCATCTCCGTAACGCTCGTCTCCCACCCCAACTCACTCCTCCCCACCCTAGCCCCCAATGCCCTCCCCACAACCTGATGTCCAAAACACGCAGCGATAATCCGTACGCGTCTCTGCTCCAACACCTCCTTCACAAAAGCCACCAACTTCAATATCCACGGATCATCAGCAAAGGCGTCGAAACTTGATGCTGTGAGGAGGATGGCGTCGATGTCTGGTAAAGAGGGGTAAGAGAGGGTATTTACGACGTCGAATGTTGAGATGGAGAGGCTGGTGGAGGGGGAGGCGGCAGATTGAAGGAGTGAGGTGAAGACGCCGCCGTAGGTACCGTACTTGGTGGCGGTAGCGGGGAGCGGCGCGCCACATTCGAGGATGGCGATGCGGAGGGGGAGGGAAGGCATTTTGAAGAGAGGGTGGAGAGGAGAGGGGATGAAGTGAGGTGGAGATGCAAGAGACACAAGAAGAGCTTTGGGACTAGAGTTCAATCTCGGGGAGGAGGTTGCATATTAATGGTAAGTGAAGATGCCATGACCAAGCAGATGATAAGTCTGACAGGAACGGATATTCAGTCTCGGTGCATCGATTGGTATTTCCACTTCAGGACTGAATTACTGGAAGAGGTATCTTCGAGGGTCCTGGGTTGTGTTCGTGACAGGCAAGGATAAGATTTGGGCTAGGTACCAGGAGAGAGAACGGTGTCTGTTCTGCAAGAGCATAAGCACCCTGTAACAGGCACGCCCAGAATATCAATGCCGAGTAGAATCATTGCATCTTAATGTACAAAACAATACCGAATACGGCTATTGGCACACATTTGCCTACGGCCGTACCAAGCGGTCCCATGGCCATGCAGACTGCTCATTGTTAGTGGTTGAGCAGTGCGAGAGGAACATGGATTTTACATGCCCACCTACGATGACTCCGAAACCTGCATGCATTTATCTAGTCATCAAGAGAAGGTTGATTTTTCAAGCCTTGTGCTCTTTGAATTATGAGTAAGCCAAGGTTCGGGAACGGGTAGATTTCTGGACTTGGCTTGAACCATGTACATCGATATTACTTCTCTTGCATACCATAGAACGATTTGCTCCAGGGGTATTGGTGCCTGGCTTTGACGATTGTGGACAGTATGAGTCATCTCGCTTACCCCCCTTTGTGCTTTGCATGCGCGAGCCGACCGATCGACCGATGATCAATGTAAAATTTCTAATACATCAATTGCGATCATAAATCTCGAATCCCAAAATTGCAAGCTCAATAGAGATATCATGCCCAACTTCTCACAATTAGTGATCTGAGACCTCTCATTGCCGTTCAAAGACACTCTCTCCCCTTTGAAAAATGTCGCGTATGTCTTCCTGTCCCTCTACCGGACCACAAACCCTCTTAGAAACATCAAACACAACGTAGAATGGACAAACTCTCGTTGGACAACTTAATCTCGGAGACAAACTGCAGGATGACCGAGAGGTACTTCAGTCTTTCGGTCCAAGTATTGGAAATCGAAGCTCGCTAAACTTAGGGGTTCGCTTAGGCGACCGACGAGGAGGCCAAGATCGTCCATACATATTCGGAGAGACATTAATACGGCGCGGTGAAGGTTCACAGATGCTCCTACCATGTAATATATTCCTTGATCACAAGTTTCAGAATTCAATATGTTCAATTGCCACCTGCCTCAATTTGAACGGCCTGCTAGGTTAGACAGCTTGAAAAAAGCATGGTCGTCATTAGGTTTCGTGCTCGCTCTTGATTACATGCATATATGCAACAAAATCTATATACCCCCTCTCATGTTCAAACTTCTCTCGTCTTGAACCTAATCATAGGTCCTTCCATATAGCTCGTGAAATAGCTCTTCATCTGAAATTCTCCTTCCCTCTCCCTCCCTTCTCCCATCCCCTTTCTCCCCTCTCCCAACGTCCCGACCTTCTCAAAATCGAGTCTCACGAATACATTGGCCATCGTAAGCATCAATTCCATCAGCGCAAAATTCTTCGCAATACACTGTCGAGGACCAGCAGAAAACGGCGCATAACTCTTCGACATCTCCTTGATCCTCTCCTTCTCCTTCTCCTCATCCTTCTTTGGATCTATGATCCAGCGTTCGATGTCGTATTTGTAGGAGTCTGGGAATAATTCTTCGTTATGGTGGAGGGAGAAGATACCCGAAGCTACTTTCAGACCAGCAGGGATGAGCTCCCCGTCGACCAAGCACCCGCCCTCTTCAGCTTCGCGCCATAGTGGTTGAGGTGCAACGGGTGACATGCGCAGCGATTCGTTGATGGCAGCGCGGAGGTAGACGCAGTTGTTGAGTGTGGGACCAGCACGAATAGATGCTACAGAGGGAAAAGCTGAGCGGACTTCTTGTGCGACTTTGGCGTAGGCAGTTGGGTTGTGACTCAAGTAGAAGAACGTTGCTGCGATAGAACTAGCAGTTGTGTCGGAGCCTTTGACACATCAGTAAATTGTGAGATATCATTATCAGAGAAGAGAAACATACCAGCAATGATGAAATTCGCCGTATTCCTTCTTACACTATCGGGAGTGAGTGCCAACTCGCCCGTGTTCGGATCTTTCACAGAGCTAAAGAAGCCGAAAACATCTTTGATGGACGGATCTTCTATCCTTGCCGCCTTACTGCTTGCCATGACTTCCTTGGAATATTTCATCAAATCCTTTACGCTCCAAGCGAGATGGGGGAGCAATATCAGGGAGCCAATTTCGTGGGTCGGTTGATGAGGCCAGTAGTGAAGGATGCCGACCAAGCGGACTATCGTCTTGAAACATTCCGTCACACCACGGTTGGCGCTCGAGGTCATCAAATCCCAAGATGTGGTGAAGACTACCTTACTGACGACGTCGGTTGTAAGCCAGTTACCTGGAGATTGTTAGAACTTGAAGCAGCGAAGGAAGAATCATGGGGAGAACTTACACCACAGAGCCATGTTCTTGGGATTGGTCCAATTATTGCCGTTCTTCTCAGGCGTCTCATTTTCTGATAGTTTCTCGATAAATGTATCGATTTCCTTGATCACTTTGGGCTCATGCTCTCGAATTGCAGTATCGGAGAATCCCTGCTGGAAGATTTTCTTGTTCCACGCGTATTCCGCCTTGTCCTGAATCCCTATCAAGTTCCCCTGGCCGTGCACCTTATAACTTTTTGCTTTTTTGACTTTCTTCAAATTATCATAAATATCTACTCTAGTTAGATTATAGACTGCAAACCGATTGCAAGAGGAATACCATGAAATCCTTCTGGAGAATCCACTAGAAGCGAATTTGGAGCATATCGAACGAATTTGCCTGCCAAGAAGTGAGCATGGTTGCACGACTAGGATACAACGGCTTACCGTATTTCTTGTGACACCTCTCAACATCAAGGTGAATATCCCCATGATATGCATGGTAAGCGCCGTAAAGACTTGTGAATTTTGCGAGGAAAGGTCCCGGATACTTGGCGTAAGGATGGAGTGTGACTCGATATAGACAAAAAACGACGATCTGTTGTTGTGTCAATCCCTGCTGCATATCAAGTCAAGAAAATCGAAGTCAATCAAACCTACATGTGCAGCCAGATAAGTCAAAGCAATCGACACCAAATCTTTGATCGTAAACATTGTGCAGGGCTGAGAATATTCTCCAAATAAAGTCCTAAAATTGAAGCAGGAACCAGAATGCGACATGAAATAAAAGAAACTGTGCCGCTGACAGTAGTGGGGCGGCTTCAGCGTCAGCTTCCGTCGGAGAACATGTTTTCAATTTCGATAACGATCTGTCAGCCAATTTGAGACATCGTTCGTTGGTATGAAACCAGGGTACTATGGGGCTCAAAACTCCACTTCAACTTGAAAAGGCGGTCCTCTCCGTGTCTATATTACTCACGTCAGCTTGCAACCATTCCAGATTGTGAGTGGCTTCTAGTCTCTGAGGTGATGCACTCAATCCAAAGTATTTTATTTTCTTGGTCTTTCCCCCTGAGTTTCTCGTCTCCCGTCGCGTACTTCTTAGCGTGACTTATCTCGCACTTTTGAGCCAATCGTAGACCGACTTTGAAACGAAGATTTTGCTCCCATCATGTGCTGTACTTGAGAGTCCTCAGGAACGTCCGCTCGGCGGATCATGTCACAATTCTATCTAGAAATGTTTAATTAGATAAAGCTCTAGATAGAAGCTTCTCCAAGCAATCACCCGTACGATGGCCGATGCCGTGAACTAAGTCACGTGGCCGGTGTGAGCGCTTGGATTCTTTTCATTTCGTTGTGTTTTCCTGGATTTCAACATTGAGTAAAATCACATCTAATTGTGCAAGCTAGTTGTTTGCCCTAAAAGATGATCATCATTACCAAGGGTCTAAAGATCGTTGATATCCATGAAGTGAATCCCTCAAAATGAGGTCAAGCCTAATAATGTCCTAAATCTCAATCACTCGAAAACAAAGAAAAGTTCATGTGAACAAGCGCCATGACTCCGTTGAATTATCCAGAGGGATTCCAATCACCCACTGTACCGTCTATACAGCGCAGCAAATCCCTCAGTTGCTCCCGGATGGACATACGCAGTGATACCTTCAAATTTCATACCAGAATTTGCGCCTTCAGAATCGCTAATCGTGTAGAAATGCTGAGATTTGCTGCCCACCCATCTATAGAACGGTACAGTCCCCGTGGCTTCGTGGGAGAAAGCGTAAAATGCGATCTTTTCATACTCATACCCAGCCTGCGGTGCGAGCTCTCCGTTGAAATCAGTTGTATAGAAATGTAACTTCGAACTAGGATTATACCACTGGTAGATCGGGACTGTGCCCTTTAGCTCCGTAGTCGCTACGTAGCAAGCGATCTCCTCGAGGTGATAGCCGGAGGCTGGAGCAGATCCTCCGTGTGGGTCAGTAGTGTAGAAGTGATCAGCCATGTACTTCTGCCAGACGGTCAATTGGTTTGGATATATTTGATTGAAGATTCAGATGCGAATGATATGGAAATACGGAATCGGCGAACAGGAAACCATGAAATATTTAAAGGGAAAGGCCCATCTGAAAGAAATATAGAGAATGACACGCAACACTAAATTTTAAAACCTGCTGACATGGCTGCAAACGTATATATTCTTTATCATTGTTATTCGCTACCTCCACAACACGTTCCGGGCCGCATTTTCCGGTCTTTGTTCTCTCAACTGCGGTCAAGTGATGGTCCCCCTGGTGAATGTCTGTATTGAGGAATCTTTATTGCTAGGGTGAGGCTTGGACATGCCTTCCAATGGGACCTTCAACTAATGCTCGAGATGTTCGGTAGATGACCTAAGACCGGACTGCATATAACCTGGTGGCGAGAGGAGGAAAGTGGATATGCTTGCAGAATGAAGCATTTACGAGTTTGGTAAGTCCTAGCCGAGGTAGAAAGTCGAGAGACATCACGAGAGGGACGGTTTGTCGTTTTGATAGACAGCTGTTCCATTCGCTTTATTGCCATGAAAGCACTAACTCCAGGAATCCAGAAAAGTCCAGAGATCGGAAGATTCTCAATGCATATGCCCACCTGACTGACAACAATGCTTTGGTGAACTTCTTCAATCTTGATCTTGAGGTTCTGCTTCAGTTCTGAAGGCGCACAGTGACCGGATACGCACTGTCCTTATACAGAGGAATTGCTCTTCTTCAATATGGACCTGCATTTTCTTCCTTGCTCTTTGGTGAGGAATGATCTGTATGCGCAGGAGCGATAACATCGTGTATCGAGTGCTGAAGACAAATCTTCTCGGTGGTATCCAAGGCTTTCTAGAAGCAAGCCATTTCAAGCCTCGAAATATAAATGGTAATGGTTTCGACAGCCAGGATTGAAAGTTGCCTTGCAATTTGGACAAATGTTGTCACACCGTAGATATTCTGTGATGTTCAATTCGCGGCGACAGTTCCCACAAAGCACAGCTTTGGTTGTTTCCTGTTCCTTCTTCGGCCACACTTGATTTTCGTGCTCAGCGATGGCCTCGTGACAGGATATGCATGCATAATACATGCCGCAGCATTTGTGTTTGATGGCGATGATATCCTTTGCGGAATGCCAGTGAGCGCACTGGGTTTTGTCACTGACATCGAGGCCATGAACTGCCGGCGTGCCGTGGGTTGTGCTGGTCGACATTGTTTAAAGTGAGGGTATTCAAAAACTCTGACGTGAATCGCGATCCTTCCTCAACGTCGGGTAGGTAAAGTTACTCGAGTGTGGGTCAAGAAGCGCTCATAGATATTACAGGCTAGCTGTGAATTTCTACGAGACAACGTATCAGAGTGCTGTTCAAAAACCGAGAAAACATTGAAGCTAATGATGAATGATGAAACGAGGGGATGCAAATGGAATGTGCTGGTCGAAAGCCACCGCGAGTTATCACGTGCGGTCTCATGTTTCCTGCCGGCCCGGGGGTTTAAAGCAACGCGTCACAGTTTGGAGAACAAATTTTATATCCTCCCTTTAAACACTTCGATGATGGCCATACCCAAAAACTTATTCAACTCCCTCTTTGCCAATTGCACAATTCCACCAACTCTCGTTATCGGATCAGCGTTACTTTCTCGACGTTATGGACAAAAGAAGGAAGTCCACGTCCACCATCTTCTGTGCAAGCACACCTTTGATGTCGACCTTTTTGAAGAGAGAAGAGATGTGGAACTGCGTGAGGATTCCAAGGGCGGCTATCGAGAAGTACCTCGAAAAGGTTGGCCAGACACCACCTACAGAACGCAGGACTCTAGCCGCCTTTCGCACATGCTTCTAGGACGGAAGGACCTGTGAGGATTTAGGATTCGATCTTAGAAGCAAGATTTGTTTCATTGGAACTCTTGCAGATGCTTTGTTTCCTACATTGGGGTGGCTATGAACTTTTTGCATGTTGAAGTTTTGTTTTGCTTTTCCTTGACTATTTGATTTCTTCACTCATGCTCTAATTGGTTGGATGCGTACTGTGATTCTGGATTGTTAGTTTCTGTTGTTTGTATTTCCTTGCATCGTCTTGGAGTTGGTTGAACTTGGCATCTGGGTTAGTTTTGAATTTGAACTTCAGAATGGTTGCAAGGTTGGAGTTGGGCGAAACTTGCGGTGTGTGATTTCTCTCCATGAATCAGAGCATTACTTTGTTTGCTGGATAGAGAGACTCTATTGTCGGATAATTCATGGATGGAAGAAAAGGACCTATAGACTGGAAATGAAATCACAGGTCCACAAGTCTCCAAATACAGTGAGCACTCTTTTGATAACATGATGAGATGTTACTTTGAGATATGAAGATCTCGTTACTGCGACAAAGCGGGTAGCGAGAAAAAATATCTCGGCTAACATTCAGGGAGCGATTTGAATATTGGAGGTCACGAGAGGTAAGTAGTGGTTGCAAAACAAGCAGCATTCTATCTACAGCTAGCCAGAAATCTAATGTTGAAGAAGAAAGACAATAAAATTAGAGATTGGTGATGCTTCATTTGGTAATCATGGCTTCTCTTCCAGGTCCAGTGCCAACGTATTTCACCTCGATTCCCACGAAATCTTCAATGAACTTGATGTATGCTTTTGCCTCTGCAGGAAGATCACTGTAAGTCTTTATTCCTGTGATTGGCTTTTCCCATCCTTTCAACTCCACGTATCTCACTTGGACGTTTGCGAGAAGTTCCAGGTCTGCAGGGAAAGAGACTAACTCTTCACCTGATGAGGGATCGATGTATGCTGTAGCAACCTTAATGGTGGGGAACGTGTCTAGGATATCCTATAATCTCATCAACAAACATTCTGGCATATACGGAAGTGTTACCAACCAATTTAGTTAAGTTGATGGAATCATAGTCGTTCAGTGCTGCAGAGTATTTCACAACGACCTAATTTTAGGTGTTAGTTACTGCTCAATTTGAATCGCTCCAGACGAAATTCTCAATGAGCGCATATTCCCTGATGACTTACCAAGTCCAACCAACCACAGCGTCTCTTCCTTCCAGTGGTGACACCCCATTCCCGTCCAATGTTCTGGAATTTGGCCCCGACCTCTTCAAGGTCTTCCGTGGGGAAAGGACCACCTCCAACTCTGGTTGTATATGCTTTAACAACGCCAATGATGCTCTTGATCTTTCTTCGCTTCAATCCAAGTCCAGTATAGCATCCTCCAATTCCTGTGTTAGAAGACGTTACATAAGGATAGGTTCCATAATCGATATCGAGCATGAGTGCATTTGCTCCTTCGATGAGTATGGGTGCATCAGACTCTTGTGCAGATTGCATGAGAGGGACTTGGTCAACGACAAAGGGAGCCAATTTCGCACGGAATTGCTATAGACGTCAGTCCAAAGGTCACCATTAATACAAGATCTCCACTTCAACTAACATCGAATTGCGATATCTCTTTTTCCACGTCATACTCCAGCAGGTCACCGTACCGCTGCTTGTATCCGCGAGCTAACTCTCGTAACCGTACATCAAAGAGTGTCTTGTTGAAGATTTCGCAGATTCGAATACCACTTCGTGATGCTTTTGTACTGTTGGATATCTTAGCATGGTACTTCAGAAGGTAAAGCTAGAATTAAGCACTAAAAAGGAATGTTTCGATAACATAGCATGAGCTCTGGACCGATTGAACGTCGGAGACAACTCGGAAGTTCCGAGAGCCCATTGAGAAAGTCTCGATCCGATACCTGGAGAACAGACTCACCTATATGTTGGTCCAATTCCCTTCCTTGTTGTGCCAATATTCTTCGTGCCCAATTCAACCTCTTCCAGCCCATCTACCAACTGGTGCAAGTCGAAGACAATGTGCGATCGGTCGCTAATGAAGATACGGTCTTGGGCTCCCTTGAGGCCTTTCGTCTCGAGGGCCTCAAGCTCTTGAAAGAAAGAGGGTACATGGACCTATGAGATATTTAGCAAAAATCCCTTCACATGTTTAGAGTCCAATTCTGATCTGGAATCTGGTATGCCAGCGTTTGCGCAACTTAACGGAGAGGCCCACTCACCACTACGCCAGATCCAATTAAGTTTTGGCAGTCGGGGTTGATCAATCCAGATGGTAGAAGATGGAAGTCGTATGTAATTCCATTGACGACAATCGTATGGCCCGCATTGTTCTAATTATTCCGGTAGTCAGTGAAGGCCGTCCATTACTTCGGATCAAGACTCACTCCACCTTGTGCTCTTGCGCAGAGCTTTTGCGAAGGCTGTCAAACGGATTAGCTCGAGTTTCTCCTAACCTGCAGAGGACTATATTATGCGAGAAAGTGTAAACCATTGACAGCAATATATCGCATCGCGTAATCGATTGTAACGATAAATAAGCAGCTTCGTCGTCATGTCTGCTTTCGCTTTCAAAGTCCCTCAAAATGTTGGACTTTTGACTGCAGGAATTCTGGCAAGTCTTGGAGGGTATGGACTCACACAGAGAATGTCAACCAACTTTCCCTTACCCTCGTCTCCCCACTGCGCGCCCAGGACAATTGTAATCATATCGATGTGTATTCCTGGTTGAATGGTTGAGGAAGATGGAAATTCGCAAGGAGTCAGAGTAAATTTTGGAGTTTCCGATGATGCGACCGACCGACAGCGGCGAGGCGGGGCAGATTTTTACTGCCCCGCTTGTGGCTGTGCAACCGCTGACCAGCCACAACCCCACCACTAGCGTCACTTCCTCCTCCTGATGTTGAAGACTAGAAGATCATCAATTCAAAATATGTGGATAGCGATTGCGAAAGTGAGAATTGGTATGGATAATGTGCTCCGTATGTATACAATTATGCGTCTCTCTAGTAACTGGATAGACTTTTCAGAGGAGGTCTTGGCAAATATGTGGGATTGCATTGTGGAGATCACAATTCGTCCATTGATTCGTCCATGTCAAGACTTGACCAGCATCAACCGCTTCTATCCAGCTCTCACCTTCAGATCCTCTGATAGTCAGACTTTTTGCTCTTTACATAGGTAGCTAGGTATCCAAGCTTCAAATATTATTGCTTGGGTATGTCAGGGACGAGTTTCTCGATTGAGCCCCTGATGCATCTGAATTGGTTAATAGGTAGTCTTTAAATGTAATATATGGTTCAAATAAGATTCTTTACATATTTTATAAGGGTATATCAGGTGAAAATGAGGGAAGTAAGATATTCTTGTACACCTGACGGATCAAACAGAACCAGAAAACTAGATCCTTCTCTGTTTGTCCACTTCTTCACTTTGCAAATTGCACGAGATCCACCAAGAAAACCTATGTCGTTCAAAGCCTAGAACCAGAGGTAAGAGACCCATAGTGCTCCCTAAAATCGACTCGTATGGGAAAGCTTGATTCAATAGCTCATTATAGATGTCGCAGTCCAATCCTTCAACGCCTTCCCACACAGGAAAACGGCCCGCACAGGGCTGCGCTCGACTTCAATCAGCTGAACAAGATGTTGTTGAATTCTGTCATATTTGGCTCCTTGTTTCACAATTCTCCTTTATTAATGAATTTCTTGTCCGTCAATCTTGATCCCGTGTCCGCCAGACTTGTCTTTCGATAAGAACCTGAAATTTCTTTGGACATAAATAAAAATATACACAGTATAGAAGATTAGAGAGAGTAGCTACTTATAGCTCCAACTGATAGAGAGAAGCTCCTGGACGCTCGTGTCATTGCCCCTAACTTCTAAGCTAGAATCGAGGTCTTGAAAACCGACATTAGGAGGGGAAATTATTGGCGGATCAGAGGCGGAGTCTATTGGTGTTTTACTTTGGCTCGGTGTCTCAAAGATGAGTGTGTCTTTTGGGCAGGCTTACTATTGAGGGTCAATGGCGCTTCGCCGGGCGAAGCTTTCCGCGCTTCGAGAGAAGATATATCGAATATTCTGGCTAGCCACATTGTACTTCCACTTTCCAGGAGTGTCTCATTCATATTAAATAGCTAATCCGTCAAATGCACATGTTTAATATTAAAACGAATTTACAAATCTCTTGCAGAGCATTCAGCCGTTCTGAGAGCCGATGCCGTAGTTTAACTTAAGCGAGCTCGCTACCCCTGAAAGAGACCTCTCACACGACTCTCACTCCAACCTCGTCCTCAGCCATTTAGACTTGATCATTGTAGCATACTAAATAACATCGCGGGATATATATACTCACGCTCGAAATGCAGGGAAGAGCAATCGCGAGCATGATTGATTTATGTATGACTTACTGTTGCTTTTTCGTATCACTTCTTTGTAACGAACATGGGGACAAAAGTCCGTGCGTTCAGGCTGTAGAACCTCGAAATTAAAACTCTTCACATTAGGACTAAACTATCAACAACTCCACCATTATGGATCCTTTTACCACTCCACCTATGTCTCCACGTCTCCCAGGTGCAGAGATCAGAACCAAGCACAAAGAGGGCATACGCCGGCTCTTCAAATTCGCTAAAATAGGCCTGCAACAGCTC